>NW_027017162.1:0-283946 GCF_036013445.1 Caloenas nicobarica
GTAGAGCCCGACAGAGCCCGACAGAGCCCGACAGGGCCCGACAGGGCCCGACAGAGCCCGACAGGGCCCGACAGACCCCAATAGAGCCCGACAGAGCCCAGTAGAGCCCGACAGAGCCCGACAGAGCCCGACAGGGCCCGACAGGGCCCGACAGAGCCCAGTAGAGCCCGACAGAGCCCGACAGAGCCCGACAGGGCCCGACAGGGCCCGACAGGGCCCAGTAGAGCCCGACAGGGCCCGACAGAGCCCAACAGAGCCCGACAGGGCCCGACAGAGCCCGACAGAGCCCAGTAGAGCCCGACAGAGCCCGACAGAGCCCGACAGAGCCCGAGAGGGCCCGACAGGGCCCGACAGGGCCCAGTAGAGCCCGACAGAGCCCGACAGAGCCCGACAGAGCCCGACAGGGCCCGACAGAGCCCGACAGAGCCCGCAAGGGCCCGACAGGGCCCGACAGATCCCGACAGAGCCCGACAGGGCCCGACAGACCCCAATAGAGCCCGACAGAGCCCAGTAGAGCCCGAGAGAGCCCGACAGAGCCCGACAGAGCCCGACAGGGCCCGACAGGGCCCGACAGAGCCCGACAGGGCCCAGTTTAGCCCAGTAGAGCCCGACAGAGCCCGACAGAGGCCGACAGAGCCCGACAAAGCCCAGTAGAGCCCGACAGAGCCCGACAGAGCCCGACAGGGCCCGACAGAGCCCGACAGAGACCAGTAGAGCCCGACAGAGCCCGACAGAGCCCGACAGAGCCCGACAGGGCCCGACAGGGCCCGACAGGGCCCAGTAGAGCCCGACAGAGCCCGACAGAGCCCGACAGAGCCCGACAGGGCCCGACAGAGCCCGACAGGGCCCAGTAGAGCCCAACAGAGCCCGACAGAGCCCGACAGAGCCCGAAAGAGCCCGACAGAGCCCGACAGGGCCCGACAGATCCTGACAGAGCCCGACAGGGCCCGACAGAGCCCGACAGAGCCCAACAGAGCCCGACAGAGCCGAGTAGAGCCCGGCAGAGCCCGACAGAGCCCGACAGGGCCCGACAGGGCCCGACAGGGCCCAACAGAGGCCGACAGGGCCCGACAGAGCCCGACAGGGCCCGACAGGGAACAGTAGAGCACAGTAGAGCCCGACAGAGCCCGACAGAGCCCGACAGGGACCGACAGAGCCCGACAGAGCCCGACAGGGCCCGACAGAGCCCAGTAGAGCCCGACAGAGCCCGACAGAGCCCGACAGAGCCCGACAGGGCCCGACAGAGCCCGACAGAGCCCGACAGAAACCGACAGAGCCCGACAGGGCCCAGTAGAGCCCGACAGAGCCCGACAGAGCCCGACAGAGCCCAGTAGAGCCCGACAGAGCCCGACAGGGCCCGACAGGGAACAGTAGAGCCCAGTAGAGCCCGACAGAGCCCGACAGAGCCCGACAGGGCCCGACAGAGCCCGACAGAACCCGACAGAGCCCGACAGAGCCCGACAGGGCCCGACAGGGCCCGACAGAGCCCGACAGAGCCCGACAGAACCTGACAGAGCCCGACAGAGACCAGTAGAGCCCGACAGAGCCCGACAGAGCCCGACAGAGCCCGACAGGGCCCGACAGGGCCCGACAGAGCCCGACAGGGCCCGACAGAGCCCGACAGAGCCCGAGAGGGCCCGACAGAGCCCGACAGGGCCCAGTAGAGCCCGACAGAGCCCGACAGGGCCCGACAGGGCCCGACAGAGCCCGACAGGGCCCGACAGAGCCCGACAGAGCCCGACAGAGCCCGACAGGGCCCGACAGAGCCCGACAGGGCCCGACAGGGAACAGTAGAGCCCGACAGAGCCCGACAGAGCCCGACAGAGCCCGACAAAGCTCGACAGGGCCCGACAGGGCCCAGTAGAGCCCGACAGGGCCCGACAGAGCCCGACAGAGCCCGACAGAGCCCGACAGGGCCCGACAGAGCCCGACAGAGCCCAGTAGAGCCCGACAGAGCCCGACAGAGCCCGACAGAGCCCGACAGGGCCCGACAGAGCCCGACAGGGCCCGACAGAGCCCGACAGAGCCCAGTAGAGCTCGACAGAGCCCGACAGAGCCCGACAGGGCCCGACAGGGCCCAGTAGAGCCCGACAGAGCCCGACAGAGCCCGACAGGGCCCGACAGAGCCCGACAGGGCCCGACAGGGCCCGACAGAGCCCGACAGAGCCCGACAGGGCCCAACAGACCCCAATAGAGCCCGACAGAGCCCAGTAGAGCCCGACAGAGTCCGACAGAGCCCGACAGAGCCCGACAGGGCCTGACAGGGCTCGACAGAGCCCAGTAGAGCCCGACAGAGCCCGACAGAGCCAGACAGAGCCCGACAGGGCCCGACAGGGCCCGACAGGGCCCAGTAGAGCCCGACAGGGCCCGACAGAGCCCGACAGAGCCCGACAGAGCCCGACAGGGCCCGACAGAGCCCGACAGAGCCCAGTAGAGCCCGACAGAGCCCGACAGAGCCCGACAGAGCCCGAGAGGGCCCGACAGGGCCCGACAGGGCCCAGTAGAGCCCGACAGAGTCCGACAGAGCCCGACAGAGCCCGACAGAGCCCGACAGGGCCCGACAGAGCCCGACAGAGCCCGCAAGGGCCCGACAGGGCCCAACAGAGCCCGACAGAGCCCAGTAGAGCCCGACAGAGCCCGACAGAGCCCGACAGAGCCCGACAGAGCCTAGTAGAGCCCGACAGAGCCCGACAGAGCCCGACAGGGCCCGACAGGGCCCAGTAGAGCCCGACAGAGCCCGACAGGGCCCGACAGGGCCCGACAGGGCCCAGTAGAGCCCGACAGAGCCCGACAGAGACCGACAGAGCCCGACAGGGCCCGACAGGGCCCAGTAGAGCCCGACAGAGCCCGACAGAGCCCGACAGAGCCCGACAGAGCCCGACAGGGCCCAGTTTAGCCCAGTAGAGCCCGACAGAGCCCGACAGAGCCCGACAGAGCCCAACAGAGCCCGACAGAGCCCGACAGAGCCCGACAGAGCCCGACAGAGCCCAGTAGATCTCGACAGAGCCCGACAGAGCCCGACAGGGCCCGACAGGGCCCAGTAGAGCCCAACAGAGGCCGACAGGGCCCGACAGAGCCCGACAGAGCCCGACAGAGCCCGACAGGGCCCGACAGGGCCCGATAGAGCCCGACAGAGCCCAACAGAGCCCAGTAGAGCCCGACAGAGCCCGACAGAGCCCGACAGGGCCCGACAGGGCCTGACAGAGCCCGACAGGGCCCGACAGAGCCCGACAGAGCCCGATAGAGCCCGATAGGGCCCGACAGGGCCCAGTAGGGCCCGACAGAGACGACATAGCCCGACAGGGCCCGACATAGCCCGACAGAGCCCGAAAGAGCCCGACAGAGCCCGATAGGGCCCGACAGAACCCGACAGAGTTCGACAGGGCCCGACAGGGCCCGACAGAGCCCGACAGAGCCCAGTAGAGCCCGACAGAGCCCGACAGAGCCCGATAGGGCTCGACAGGGCCCGACAGAGCCCGACAGAGCCCGACAGGGCCCGACAGAGCCCGACAGGGCCCGACAGGGAACAGTAGAGCCCAGTAGAGCCCGACAGAGCCCGACAGAGCCCGACAGAGCCCGACGGGGCCCGACAGAGCCCGACAGGGCCCAGTAGAGCCCGACAGAGCCCGACAGAGCCCGACAGAGCCCGACAGGGCCCGTCAGAGCCCGACAGAGCCCGATAGAACCCGACAGAGCCCGACAGGGCCCGACAGGGCCCGACAGAGCCCGACAGAGCCCGACAGGGCCCAGTAGAGCCCGACAGAGCCCGACAGAGCCCGACAGAGCCCGACAGGGTCCGACAGGGAACAGGAGAGCCCAGTAGAGCCCGACAGAGCCCGACAGAGCCCGACAGAGCCCGACAGGGCCCGACAGACCCCGACAGAACCCGACAGAGCCCGACAGAGCCCGACAGGGCCCGACACGGCCCGACACGGCCCGACAGAGCCCGACAGAGCCCGACAGAGCCCGACAGAACCCGACAGATCCCGACAGAGCCCAGTAGAGCCCGACAGAGACCGACAGAGCCCGACAGAGCCCGACAGGGCCCGACAGGGCCCGACAGAGCCCGACAGAGCCCGACAGGGCCCGACAGGGAACAGTAGAGCCCAGTAGAGCCCGACAGAGCCCGACAGAGCCCGACAGAGCCCGACAGGGCCCGACAGAGCCCGACAGGGCCCAGTAGAGCCCGACAGAGCCCGACAGGGCCGACAGGGCCCGACAGGGCCCAGTAGAGCCCGACAGAGCCCAGTAGAGCCCGACAGAGCCCGACAGAGCCCGACAGGGCCCGACAGGGCCCGACAGAGCCCGACAGGGCCCGACAGAGCCCGACAGAGCCCGACAGGGCCCGACAGAGCCCGACAGGGCCCAGTAGAGCCCGACAGAGCCCGACAGAGCCCGACAGAGCCCGACAAAGCCCGACAGGGCCCGACAGGGCCCGACAGAGCCCGACAGGGCCTGACAGGGCCTGACAGAGCCCGACAGAGCCCGACAGGGCCCAGTAGAGCCCGACAGAGCCCGACAGAGCCCGACAGAGCCCGACAGGGCCCGACAGAGCCCGACAGGGCCCGACAGAGCCCGACAGAGCCCAGTAGAGCTCGACAGAGCCCGACAGAGCCCGACAGGGCCCGACAGGGCCCAGTAGAGCCCGACAGGGCCCGACAGAGCCCGACAGAGCCCGACAGGGCCCAGTAGAACTCGACAGAGCCCGAAAGAGCCCGACAGAGCCCAGTAGAACTCGACAGAGGCCGACAGAGCCCGACAGGGCCCGACAGGGCGCAGTAGAGCCCGACAGAGCCCGACAGAGCCCGACAGAGCCCGAGAGGGCCCGACAGGGCCCGACAGGGCCCAGTAGAGCCCGACAGAGCCCGACAGAGCCCGACAGAGCCCGACAGGGCCCGACAGAGCCCGACAGAGCCCGCAAGGGCCCGACAGGGCCCGACAGAGCCTGACAGAGCCCAGTAGAGCCCGACAGAGCCCGACAGAGCCCGACAGAGCCCGACAGAGCCCGACAGAGCCCGACAGAGCCCGACAGGGCCCGAGAGAGCCCGACAGGGCCCAGTAGAGCCCAAAAGAGCCCGACAGGGCCCGACAGAGCCCGACAGAGCCCGACAGAGCCCGACAGGGCCCGACAGGGCCCGACAGAGCCCGACAGAACCCGACAGAGCCCGACAGGGCCCGACAGGGCCCGACAGAGCCCGACAGAGCCCGACAGAGCCCGACAGGGCCCAGTAGAGCCCGACAGAGCCCGACAGAGCCCGACAGAGCCCGACAGGGCCCGACAGGGAACAGTAGAGCCCAGTAGAGCCCGACAGAGCCCGACAGAGCCCGACAGAGCCCGACAGGGCCCGACAGAGCCCGACAGAACCCGACAGAGCCCGACAGAGCCCAACAGGGCCCGACACGGCTCGACAGAGCCCGACAGAGCCCGACAGAGCCCAGTAGAGCCCGACAGAGCCCGACAGAGCCCGACAGAGCCCGACAGGGCCCGACAGGGCCCGACAGAGCCCGACAGGGCCCGACAGGGAACAGTAGAGCCCAGTAGAGCCCGACAGAGCCCGACAGAGCCCGACAGAGCCCGACAGGGCCTGACAGAGCCCGACAGGGCCCAGTAGAGCCCGACAGAGCCCGACAGGGCCCGACAGGGCCCGACAGGGCCCAGTAGAGCCCGACAGAAACCAGTAGAGCCCGACAGAGCCCGACAGAGCCCGACAGGGCCCGACAGAGCCCGACAGAGCCCGACAGGGCCCAGTAGAGCCCGACAGAGCCCGACAGGGCCCGACAGAGCCCGACAGAGCCCGACAGGGCCCGACAGAGCCCGACAGAGCCCGACAGGGCCCAGTAGAGCCCGACAGAGCCCGACAGAGCCCGACAGAGCCCGACAAAGCCCGACAGGGCCCGACAGGGCCCGACAGAGCCCGACAGGGCCCGACAGAGCCCGACAGAGCCCGACAGAGCCGGACAGGGCCCGACAGAGCCCAACAGAGCCCGACAGAGCCCGACAGGGCCCAGTAGAGCCCGACAGAGCCCGACAGAGCCCGACAGAGCCCGACAGAGCCCGACAGGGCCCAGTAGAGCCCGACAGAGCCCGACAGGGCCCGACAGGGCCCGACAGGGCCCAGTAGAGCCCGACAGAGCCCAGTAGAGCCCGACAGAGCCCGACAGAGCCCGACAGGGCCCGACAGGGCCCGACAGAGCCCGACAGGGCCCGACAGAGCCCGACAGAGCCCGACAGGGCCCGACAGAGCCCGACAGAGCCCGACAGGGCCCAGTAGAGCCCGACAGAGCCCGACAGAGCCCGACAGGGCCCGACAGAGCCCGACAGGGCCCGACAGAGCCCGACAGAGCCCAGTAGAGCCCGACAGAGCCCGACAGGGCCCGACAGGGAACAGTAGAGCCCAGTAGAGCCCGACAGAGCCCGACAGAGCCCGACAGAGCCCGACAGGGCCCGACAGAGCCCGACAGAGCCCGACAGGGCCCGACACGGCCCGACAGAGCCCGACAGAGCCCGACAGAACCCGACAGAGCCCGACAGAACCCGACAGAGCCCGACAGAGCCCGACAGGGCCCGACAGGGCCCGACAGAGCCCGACAGAGCCCGACAGGGCCCGACAGGGCCCGACAGGGCCCGACAGGGAACAGTAGAGCCCAGTAGAGCCCGACAGAGCCCGACAGAGCCCGACAGGGCCCGACAGAGCCCGACAGGGCCCAGAAGAGCCCGACAGAGCCCGACAGGGCCCGACAGGGCCCGACAGGGCCCAGTAGAGCCCGACAGAGCCCAGTAGAGCCCGACAGAGCCCGCCAGAGCCCGACAGGGCCCGACAGAGCCCGACAGGGCCCAGTAGAGCCCGACAGAGCCCGACAAAGCCCGACAGGGCCCGACAGGGCCCAGTAGAGCCCGACAGAGCCCGAAAGAGCCCGACAGAGCCCGACAGGGCCCGACAGAGCTCGACAGAGCCCGACAGAGCCCGACAGAGCCCGACAGGGCCCAGTAGAGCCCGACAGAGCCCGACAGAGCCCGACAGGGCCCGACAGGGAACAGTAGAACCCAGTAGAGCCCGACAGAGCCCGACAGAGCCCGACAGAGCCCGACAGAGCCCGACAGAACCCGACAGAGCCCGACAGAGCCCGACAGGGCCCGACAGGGCCCGACAGAGCCCGACAGAGCCCGACAGAACCTGACAGAGCCCGACAGAGCCCAGTAGAGCCCGACAGAGCCCGACAGAGCCCGACAGAGCCCGACAGGGCCCGACAGGGCCCGACAGGGCCCGACAGAGCCCGACAGGGCCCAGTTAAGCCCAGTAGAGCCCGACAGAGCCCGACAGAGCCCGACAGAGCCCAGTAGAGCCCGACAGAGCCCGACAGGGCCCGACAGAGCCCGACAGAGCCCGACAGGGCCCGACAGAGCCCGACAGAGACCAGTAGAGCCCGACAGAGCCCGACAGAGCCCGACAGAGCCCGACAGGGCCCGACAGGGCCCGACAGAGCCCGACAGGGCCCGACAGAGCCCGACAGGGCCCAGTAGAGCCCGACAGAGCCCGAGAGGGCCCGACAGGGCCCGACAGGGCCCAGTAGAGCCCGACAGAGCCCGACAGAGCCCGACAGAGCCCGACAGAGCCCGACAGGGCCCGACAGAGCCCAGTAGAGCCCGACAGAGCCCGACAGAGCCCGACAGAGCCCGACAAAGCCCGACAGGGCCCGACAGGGCCCAGTAGAGCCCGACAGGGCCCGACAGAGCCCGACAGAGCCCGACAGAGCCCGACAGAGACCAGTAGAGCCCGACAGAGCCCGACAGAGCCCGACAGAGCCCGACAGGGCCCGACAGGGCCCGACAGGGCCCGACAGAGCCCAGTAGAGCTCGACAGAGCCCGACAGAGCCCGACAGGGCCCGACAGACCCCAATAGAGCCCGACAGAGCCCAGTAGAGCCCGAGAGAGCCCGACAGAGCCCGACAGAGCCCGACAGGGCCCGACAGGGCCCGACAGAGCCCGACAGGGCCCAGTTTAGCCCAGTAGAGCCCGACAGAGCCCGACAGAGCCCGACAGAGCCCAGTAGAGCCCGACAGAGCCCGACAGGGCCCGACAGAGCCCGACAGGGCCCGACAGGGCCCGACAGAGCCCGACAGAGACCAGTAGAGCCCGACAGAGCCCGACAGAGCCCGACAGGGCCCGACAGGGCCCGACAGGGCCCGACAGGGCCCAGTAGAGCCCGACAGAGCCCGACAGAGCCCGACAGAGCCCGACAGGGCCCGACAGAGCCCGACAGGGCCCGACAGGGCCCAGTAGAGCCCAACAGAGCCCGACAGAGCCCGACAGAGCCCAGTAGAGCCCGACAGAGCCCGACAGAGCCCGAAAGAGCCCGACAGAGCCCGACAGGGCCCGAC
This sequence comes from Caloenas nicobarica, assembly GCF_036013445.1. Taxonomy (NCBI): domain Eukaryota; kingdom Metazoa; phylum Chordata; class Aves; order Columbiformes; family Columbidae; genus Caloenas; species Caloenas nicobarica. Next base: position 8,381 of record NW_027017162.1, read on the forward strand.
AGATCCTGACAGAGCCCGACAGGGCCCGACAGAGCCCGACAGAGCCCAACAGAGCCCGACAGAGCCCAGTAGAGCCCGCCAGAGCCCGACAGAGGCCGACAGGGCCCGACAGAGCCCGACAGGGCCCGACAGAGCCCGACAGGGCCCAGTAGAGCCCGACAGAGCCCGACAGGGCCCGACAGGGCCCGACAGAGCCCGACAGAGCCCGACAGAGCCCGACAGGGCCCAGTAGAGCCCGACAGAGCCCGACAGAGCCCGACAGGGCCCGACAGGGCCCGACAGAGCCCGACAGGGCCCGACAGGGCCCGACAGAGCCCGACAGGGCCCGACAGGGCCCGACAGAGCCCGACAGGGCCCGACAGAGCCCGACAGAGCCCAGTAGAGCCCGACAGAGCCCGACAGAGCCCGACAGGGCCCGACAGGGCCCGACAGAGCCCGACAGGGCCCGACAGGGCCCGACAGAGCCCGACAGAGCCCGACAGAGCCCGACAGGGCCCAGTAGAGCCCGACAGAGCCCGACAGAGCCCGACAGAGCCCGACAAAGCCCGACAGGGCCCGACAGGGCCCGACAGAGCCCGACAGGGCCCGACAGAGCCCGACAGAGCCCGACAGAGCCCGACAGGGCCCGACAGGGCCCAGTAGAGCCCGACAGAGCCCAGTAGAGCCCGACAGAGCCCGCCAGAGCCCGACAGGGCCCGACAGGGCCCAGTAGAGCCCGACAGAGCCCGACAGGGCCCGACAGGGCCCGACAGGGCCCAGTAGAGCCCGACAGAGCCCGACAGAGCCCGACAGGGCCCGACAGGGCCCGACAGAGCCCGACAGGGCCCGACAGGGAACAGTAGAGCCCAGTAGAGCCCGACAGAGCCCGACAGAGCCCGACAGAGCCCGACGGGGCCCGACAGAGCCCGACAGGGCCCAGTAGAGCCCGACAGAGCCCGACAGAGCCCGACAGAGCCCGACAGGGCCCGTCAGAGCCCGACAGAGCCCGACAGAACCCGACAGAGCCCGACAGGGCCCGACAGGGCCCGACAGAGCCCGACAGAGCCCGACAGGGCCCAGTAGAGCCCGACAGAGCCCGACAGAGCCCGACAGAGCCCGACAGGGTCCGACAGGGAACAGGAGAGCCCAGTAGAGCCCGACAGAGCCCGACAGAGCCCGACAGAGCCCGACAGGGCCCGACAGACCCCGACAGAACCCGACAGAGCCCGACAGAGCCCGACAGGGCCCGACACGGCCCGACAGAGCCCGACAGAGCCCGACAGAGCCCGACAGAACCCGACAGATCCCGACAGAGCCCAGTAGAGCCCGACAGAGACCGACAGAGCCCGACAGAGCCCGACAGGGCCCGACAGGGCCCGACAGAGCCCGACAGAGCCCGACAGGGCCCGACAGGGAACAGTAGAGCCCAGTAGAGCCCGACAGAGCCCGACAGAGCCCGACAGAGCCCGACAGGGCCCGACAGAGCCCGACAGGGCCCAGTAGAGCCCGACAGAGCCCGACAGGGCCGACAGGGCCCGACAGGGCCCAGTAGAGCCCGACAGAGCCCAGTAGAGCCCGACAGAGCCCGACAGAGCCCGACAGGGCCCGACAGGGCCCGACAGAGCCCGACAGGGCCCGACAGAGCCCGACAGAGCCCGACAGGGCCCAGTAGAGCCCGACAGAGCCCGACAGAGCCCGACAGAGCCCGACAAAGCCCGACAGGGCCCGACAGGGCCCGACAGAGCCCGACAGGGCCTGACAGGGCCTGACAGAGCCCGACAGAGCCCGACAGGGCCCAGTAGAGCCCGACAGAGCCCGACAGAGCCCGACAGAGCCCGACAGGGCCCGACAGAGCCCGACAGGGCCCGACAGAGCCCGACAGAGCCCAGTAGAGCTCGACAGAGCCCGACAGAGCCCGACAGGGCCCGACAGGGCCCAGTAGAGCCCGACAGGGCCCGACAGAGCCCGACAGAGCCCAGTAGAACTCGACAGAGCCCGAAAGAGCCCGACAGAGCCCAGTAGAACTCGACAGAGGCCGACAGAGCCCGACAGGGCCCGACAGGGCGCAGTAGAGCCCGACAGAGCCCGACAGAGCCCGACAGAGCCCGAGAGGGCCCGACAGGGCCCGACAGGGCCCAGTAGAGCCCGACAGAGCCCGACAGAGCCCGACAGAGCCCGACAGGGCCCGACAGAGCCCGACAGAGCCCGCAAGGGCCCGACAGGGCCCGACAGAGCCTGACAGAGCCCAGTAGAGCCCGACAGAGCCCGACAGAGCCCGACAGAGCCCAGTAGAGCCCGACAGAGCCCGACAGAGCCCGACAGGGCCCGACAGGGCCCGACAGGGCCCAGTAGAGCCCGACAGAGCCCGACAGAGCCCAACAGAGCCCGACAGGGCCCGACAGAGCCCGACAGGGCCCAGTAGAGCCCAACAGAGCCCGACAGGGCCCGACAGAGCCTGACAGAGCCCGACAGAGCCCGACAGGGCCCGACAGGGCCCGACAGAGCCCGACAGAACCCGACAGAGCCCGACAGGGCCCGACAGGGCCCGACAGAGCCCGACAGAGCCCGACAGAGCCCGACAGGGCCCAGTAGAGCCCGACAGAGCCCGACAGAGCCCGACAGAGCCCGACAGGGCCCGACAGGGAACAGTAGAGCCTGACAGAGCCCGACAGGGCCCGACAGGGCCCGACAGAGCCCGACAGAGCCCGACAGAGCCCGACAGAAACCGACAGAGCCCGACAGGGCCCGACAGAGCCCGACAGGGCCCGACAGGGCCCGACAGGGCCCGACAGAGCCCGACAGAGCCCGACAGTGCCCGACAGGGCCCGACAGAGCCCGACAGAGCCCGACAGGGCCCGACAGAGCCCGACAGAGCCCGACAGGGCCCAGTAGAGCCCGACAGGGCGCGACAGAGCCCGACAGAGCCCGACAGAGCCCGACAGGGCCCGACAGAGACCGACAGAGCCCGACAGGGCCCGACAGAGCCCGACAGAGGCCGACAGAGCCCGACAGGGCCCGACAGAGCCCGACAGGGCCCGACAGAGCCCGACAGAGCCCAGTAGAGCTCGACAGAGCCCGACAGAGCCCGACAGGGCCCGACAGGGCCCAGTAGAGCCCGACAGAGCCCGACAGAGCCCGACAGGGCCCGACAGGGCCCGACAGAGCCCGACAGGGCCCGACAGACCCCAATAGAGCCCGACAGAGCCCAGTAGAGCCCGACAGAGCCCGACAGAGCCCGACAGGGCCCGACAGGGCCCGACAGAGCCCAGTAGAGCCCGACAGAGCCCGACAGAGCCCGACAGGGCCCGACAGGGCCCGACAGGGCCCAGTAGAGCCCGACAGGGCCCGACAGAGCCCAACAGAGCCCGACAGGGCCCGACAGAGCCCGACAGAGCCCAGTAGAGCCCGACAGAGCCCGACAGAGCCCGACAGAGCCCGAGAGGGCCCGACAGGGCCCGACAGGGCCCAGTAGAGCCCGACAGAGCCCGACAGAGCCCGACAGAGCCCGACAGGGCCCGACAGAGCCCGACAGAGCCCGCAAGGGCCCGACAGGGCCCGACAGATCCCGACAGAGCCCGACAGGGCCCGACAGACCCCAATAGAGCCCGACAGAGCCCAGTAGAGCCCGAGAGAGCCCGACAGAGCCCGACAGAGCCCGACAGGGCCCGACAGGGCCCGACAGAGCCCGACAGGGCCCAGTTTAGCCCAGTAGAGCCCGACAGAGCCCGACAGAGCCCGACAGAGCCCGACAGAGCCCAGTAGAGCCCGACAGAGCCCGACAGAGCCCGACAGGGCCCGACAGAGCCCGACAGAGACCAGTAGAGCCCGACAGAGCCCGACAGAGCCCGACAGAGCCCGACAGGGCCCGACAGGGCCCGACAGGGCCCAGTAGAGCCCGACAGAGCCCGACAGAGCCCGACAGAGCCCGACAGGGCCCGACAGAGCCCGACAGGGCCCAGTAGAGCCCAACAGAGCCCGACAGAGCCCGACAGAGCCCGAAAGAGCCCGACAGAGCCCGACAGGGCCCGACAGATCCTGACAGAGCCCGACAGGGCCCGACAGAGCCCGACAGAGCCCAACAGAGCCCGACAGAGCCGAGTAGAGCCCGGCAGAGCCCGACAGAGCCCGACAGGGCCCGACAGGGCCCGACAGGGCCCAACAGAGGCCGACAGGGCCCGACAGAGCCCGACAGGGCCCGACAGGGAACAGTAGAGCACAGTAGAGCCCGACAGAGCCCGACAGAGCCCGACAGGGACCGACAGAGCCCGACAGAGCCCGACAGGGCCCGACAGAGCCCAGTAGAGCCCGACAGAGCCCGACAGAGCCCGACAGAGCCCGACAGGGCCCGACAGAGCCCGACAGAGCCCGACAGAAACCGACAGAGCCCGACAGGGCCCAGTAGAGCCCGACAGAGCCCGACAGAGCCCGACAGAGCCCAGTAGAGCCCGACAGAGCCCGACAGGGCCCGACAGGGAACAGTAGAGCCCAGTAGAGCCCGACAGAGCCCGACAGAGCCCGACAGGGCCCGACAGAGCCCGACAGAACCCGACAGAGCCCGACAGAGCCCGACAGGGCCCGACAGGGCCCGACAGAGCCCGACAGAGCCCGACAGAACCTGACAGAGCCCGACAGAGACCAGTAGAGCCCGACAGAGCCCGACAGAGCCCGACAGAGCCCGACAGGGCCCGACAGGGCCCGACAGAGCCCGACAGGGCCCGACAGAGCCCGACAGAGCCCGAGAGGGCCCGACAGAGCCCGACAGGGCCCAGTAGAGCCCGACAGAGCCCGACAGGGCCCGACAGGGCCCGACAGAGCCCGACAGGGCCCGACAGAGCCCGACAGAGCCCGACAGAGCCCGACAGGGCCCGACAGAGCCCGACAGGGCCCGACAGGGAACAGTAGAGCCCGACAGAGCCCGACAGAGCCCGACAGAGCCCGACAAAGCTCGACAGGGCCCGACAGGGCCCAGTAGAGCCCGACAGGGCCCGACAGAGCCCGACAGAGCCCGACAGAGCCCGACAGGGCCCGACAGAGCCCGACAGAGCCCAGTAGAGCCCGACAGAGCCCGACAGAGCCCGACAGAGCCCGACAGGGCCCGACAGAGCCCGACAGGGCCCGACAGGGCCCGACAGAGCCCAGTAGAGCTCGACAGAGCCCGACAGAGCCCGACAGGGCCCGACAGGGCCCAGTAGAGCCCGACAGAGCCCGACAGAGCCCGACAGGGCCCGACAGAGCCCGACAGGGCCCGACAGGGCCCGACAGAGCCCGACAGAGCCCGACAGGGCCCAACAGACCCCAATAGAGCCCGACAGAGCCCAGTAGAGCCCGACAGAGTCCGATAGAGCCCGACAGAGCCCGACAGGGCCTGACAGGGCTCGACAGAGCCCAGTAGAGCCCGACAGAGCCCGACAGAGCCAGACAGAGCCCGACAGGGCCCGACAGGGCCCGACAGGGCCCAGTAGAGCCCGACAGGGCCCGACAGAGCCCGACAGAGCCCGACAGAGCCCGACAGGGCCCGACAGAGCCCGACAGAGCCCAGTAGAGCCCGACAGAGCCCGACAGAGCCCGACAGAGCCCGAGAGGGCCCGACAGGGCCCGACAGGGCCCAGTAGAGCCCGACAGAGTCCGACAGAGCCCGACAGAGCCCGACAGAGCCCGACAGGGCCCGACAGAGCCCGACAGAGCCCGCAAGGGCCCGACAGGGCCCAACAGAGCCCGACAGAGCCCAGTAGAGCCCGACAGAGCCCGACAGAGCCCGACAGAGCCCGACAGAGCCTAGTAGAGCCCGACAGAGCCCGACAGAGCCCGACAGGGCCCGACAGGGCCCAGTAGAGCCCGACAGAGCCCGACAGGGCCCGACAGGGCCCGACAGGGCCCAGTAGAGCCCGACAGAGCCCGACAGAGACCGACAGAGCCCGACAGGGCCCGACAGGGCCCAGTAGAGCCCGACAGAGCCCGACAGAGCCCGACAGAGCCCGACAGAGCCCGACAGGGCCCAGTTTAGCCCAGTAGAGCCCGACAGAGCCCGACAGAGCCCGACAGAGCCCAACAGAGCCCGACAGAGCCCGACAGAGCCCGACAGAGCCCAGTAGAGCTCGACAGAGCCCGACAGAGCCCGACAGGGCCCGACAGGGCCCAGTAGAGCCCAACAGAGGCCGACAGGGCCCGACAGAGCCCGACAGAGCCCGACAGAGCCCGACAGGGCCCGACAGGGCCCGATAGAGCCCGACAGAGCCCGACAGAGCCCAGTAGAGCCCGACAGAGCCCGACAGAGCCCGACAGGGCCCGACAGGGCCTGACAGAGCCCGACAGGGCCCGACAGAGCCCGACAGAGCCCGATAGAGCCCGATAGGGCCCGACAGGGCCCAGTAGGGCCCGACAGAGACGACATAGCCCGACAGGGCCCGACATAGCCCGACAGAGCCCGAAAGAGCCCGACAGAGCCCGATAGGGCCCGACAGAACCCGACAGAGTTCGACAGGGCCCGACAGGGCCCGACAGAGCCCGACAGAGCCCAGTAGAGCCCGACAGAGCCCGACAGAGCCCGATAGGGCTCGACAGGGCCCGACAGAGCCCGACAGAGCCCGACAGGGCCCGACAGAGCCCGACAGGGCCCGACAGGGAACAGTAGAGCCCAGTAGAGCCCGACAGAGCCCGACAGAGCCCGACAGAGCCCGACGGGGCCCGACAGAGCCCGACAGGGCCCAGTAGAGCCCGACAGAGCCCGACAGAGCCCGACAGAGCCCGACAGGGCCCGTCAGAGCCCGACAGAGCCCGATAGAACCCGACAGAGCCCGACAGGGCCCGACAGGGCCCGACAGAGCCCGACAGAGCCCGACAGGGCCCAGTAGAGCCCGACAGAGCCCGACAGAGCCCGACAGAGCCCGACAGGGTCCGACAGGGAACAGGAGAGCCCAGTAGAGCCCGACAGAGCCCGACAGAGCCCGACAGAGCCCGACAGGGCCCGACAGACCCCGACAGAACCCGACAGAGCCCGACAGAGCCCGACAGGGCCCGACACGGCCCGACAGAGCCCGACAGAGCCCGACAGAGCCCGACAGAACCCGACAGATCCCGACAGAGCCCAGTAGAGCCCGACAGAGACCGACAGAGCCCGACAGAGCCCGACAGGGCCCGACAGGGCCCGACAGAGCCCGACAGAGCCCGACAGGGCCCGACAGGGAACAGTAGAGCCCAGTAGAGCCCGACAGAGCCCGACAGAGCCCGACAGAGCCCGACAGGGCCCGACAGAGCCCGACAGGGCCCAGTAGAGCCCGACAGAGCCCGACAGGGCCGACAGGGCCCGACAGGGCCCAGTAGAGCCCGACAGAGCCCAGTAGAGCCCGACAGAGCCCGACAGAGCCCGACAGGGCCCGACAGGGCCCGACAGAGCCCGACAGGGCCCGACAGAGCCCGACAGAGCCCGACAGGGCCCGACAGAGCCCGACAGGGCCCAGTAGAGCCCGACAGAGCCCGACAGAGCCCGACAGAGCCCGACAAAGCCCGACAGGGCCCGACAGGGCCCGACAGAGCCCGACAGGGCCTGACAGGGCCTGACAGAGCCCGACAGAGCCCGACAGGGCCCAGTAGAGCCCGACAGAGCCCGACAGAGCCCGACAGAGCCCGACAGGGCCCGACAGAGCCCGACAGGGCCCGACAGAGCCCGACAGAGCCCAGTAGAGCTCGACAGAGCCCGACAGAGCCCGACAGGGCCCGACAGGGCCCAGTAGAGCCCGACAGGGCCCGACAGAGCCCGACAGAGCCCGACAGGGCCCAGTAGAACTCGACAGAGCCCGAAAGAGCCCGACAGAGCCCAGTAGAACTCGACAGAGGCCGACAGAGCCCGACAGGGCCCGACAGGGCGCAGTAGAGCCCGACAGAGCCCGACAGAGCCCGACAGAGCCCGAGAGGGCCCGACAGGGCCCGACAGGGCCCAGTAGAGCCCGACAGAGCCCGACAGAGCCCGACAGAGCCCGACAGGGCCCGACAGAGCCCGACAGAGCCCGCAAGGGCCCGACAGGGCCCGACAGAGCCTGACAGAGCCCAGTAGAGCCCGACAGAGCCCGACAGAGCCCGACAGAGCCCAGTAGAGCCCGACAGAGCCCGACAGGGCCCGACAGGGCCCGACAGGGCCCAGTAGAGCCCGACAGAGCCCGACAGAGCCCGACAGAGCCCGACAGGGCCCGAGAGAGCCCGACAGGGCCCAGTAGAGCCCAAAAGAGCCCGACAGGGCCCGACAGAGCCCGACAGAGCCCGACAGAGCCCGACAGGGCCCGACAGGGCCCGACAGAGCCCGACAGAACCCGACAGAGCCCGACAGGGCCCGACAGGGCCCGACAGAGCCCGACAGAGCCCGACAGAGCCCGACAGGGCCCAGTAGAGCCCGACAGAGCCCGACAGAGCCCGACAGAGCCCGACAGGGCCCGACAGGGAACAGTAGAGCCCAGTAGAGCCCGACAGAGCCCGACAGAGCCCGACAGAGCCCGACAGGGCCCGACAGAGCCCGACAGAACCCGACAGAGCCCGACAGAGCCCAACAGGGCCCGACACGGCTCGACAGAGCCCGACAGAGCCCGACAGAGCCCAGTAGAGCCCGACAGAGCCCGACAGAGCCCGACAGAGCCCGACAGGGCCCGACAGGGCCCGACAGAGCCCGACAGGGCCCGACAGAGCCCGACAGGGCCCGACAGGGAACAGTAGAGCCCAGTAGAGCCCGACAGAGCCCGACAGAGCCCGACAGAGCCCGACAGGGCCTGACAGAGCCCGACAGGGCCCAGTAGAGCCCGACAGAGCCCGACAGGGCCCGACAGGGCCCGACAGGGCCCAGTAGAGCCCGACAGAAACCAGTAGAGCCCGACAGAGCCCGACAGAGCCCGACAGGGCCCGACAGAGCCCGACAGAGCCCGACAGGGCCCAGTAGAGCCCGACAGAGCCCGACAGGGCCCGACAGAGCCCGACAGAGCCCGACAGGGCCCGACAGAGCCCGACAGAGCCCGACAGGGCCCAGTAGAGCCCGACAGAGCCCGACAGAGCCCGACAGAGCCCGACAAAGCCCGACAGGGCCCGACAGGGCCCGACAGAGCCCGACAGGGCCCGACAGAGCCCGACAGAGCCCGACAGAGCCGGACAGGGCCCGACAGAGCCCAACAGAGCCCGACAGAGCCCGACAGGGCCCAGTAGAGCCCGACAGAGCCCGACAGAGCCCGACAGAGCCCGACAGAGCCCGACAGGGCCCAGTAGAGCCCGACAGAGCCCGACAGGGCCCGACAGGGCCCGACAGGGCCCAGTAGAGCCCGACAGAGCCCAGTAGAGCCCGACAGAGCCCGACAGAGCCCGACAGGGCCCGACAGGGCCCGACAGAGCCCGACAGGGCCCGACAGAGCCCGACAGAGCCCGACAGGGCCCGACAGAGCCCGACAGAGCCCGACAGGGCCCAGTAGAGCCCGACAGAGCCCGACAGAGCCCGACAGGGCCCGACAGAGCCCGACAGGGCCCGACAGAGCCCGACAGAGCCCAGTAGAGCCCGACAGAGCCCGACAGGGCCCGACAGGGAACAGTAGAGCCCAGTAGAGCCCGACAGAGCCCGACAGAGCCCGACAGAGCCCGACAGGGCCCGACAGAGCCCGACAGAGCCCGACAGAGCCCGACAGGGCCCGACACGGCCCGACAGAGCCCGACAGAGCCCGACAGAACCCGACAGAGCCCGACAGAACCCGACAGAGCCCGACAGAGCCCGACAGGGCCCGACAGGGCCCGACAGAGCCCGACAGAGCCCGACAGGGCCCGACAGGGCCCGACAGGGCCCGACAGGGAACAGTAGAGCCCAGTAGAGCCCGACAGAGCCCGACAGAGCCCGACAGGGCCCGACAGAGCCCGACAGGGCCCAGAAGAGCCCGACAGAGCCCGACAGGGCCCGACAGGGCCCGACAGGGCCCAGTAGAGCCCGACAGAGCCCAGTAGAGCCCGACAGAGCCCGCCAGAGCCCGACAGGGCCCGACAGAGCCCGACAGGGCCCAGTAGAGCCCGACAGAGCCCGACAAAGCCCGACAGGGCCCGACAGGGCCCAGTAGAGCCCGACAGAGCCCGAAAGAGCCCGACAGAGCCCGACAGGGCCCGACAGAGCTCGACAGAGCCCGACAGAGCCCGACAGAGCCCGACAGGGCCCAGTAGAGCCCGACAGAGCCCGACAGAGCCCGACAGGGCCCGACAGGGAACAGTAGAACCCAGTAGAGCCCGACAGAGCCCGACAGAGCCCGACAGAGCCCGACAGAGCCCGACAGGGCCCGACAGGGCCCGACAGGGCCCGACAGAGCCCGACAGAACCTGACAGAGCCCGACAGAGCCCAGTAGAGCCCGACAGAGCCCGACAGAGCCCGACAGAGCCCGACAGGGCCCGACAGGGCCCGACAGAGCCCGACAGGGCCCAGTTAAGCCCAGTAGAGCCCGACAGAGCCCGACAGAGCCCGACAGAGCCCAGTAGAGCCCGACAGAGCCCGACAGGGCCCGACAGAGCCCGACAGAGCCCGACAGGGCCCGACAGAGCCCGACAGAGACCAGTAGAGCCCGACAGAGCCCGACAGAGCCCGACAGAGCCCGACAGGGCCCGACAGGGCCCGACAGAGCCCGACAGGGCCCGACAGAGCCCGACAGGGCCCAGTAGAGCCCGACAGAGCCCGAGAGGGCCCGACAGGGCCCGACAGGGCCCAGTAGAGCCCGACAGAGCCCGACAGAGCCCGACAGAGCCCGACAGAGCCCGACAGGGCCCGACAGAGCCCAGTAGAGCCCGACAGAGCCCGACAGAGCCCGACAGAGCCCGACAAAGCCCGACAGGGCCCGACAGGGCCCAGTAGAGCCCGACAGGGCCCGACAGAGCCCGACAGAGCCCGACAGAGCCCGACAGAGACCAGTAGAGCCCGACAGAGCCCGACAGAGCCCGACAGAGCCCGACAGGGCCTGACAGGGCCCGACAGGGCCCGACAGAGCCCAGTAGAGCTCGACAGAGCCCGACAGAGCCCGACAGGGCCCGACAGACCCCAATAGAGCCCGACAGAGCCCAGTAGAGCCCGAGAGAGCCCGACAGAGCCCGACAGAGCCCGACAGGGCCCGACAGGGCCCGACAGAGCCCGACAGGGCCCAGTTTAGCCCAGTAGAGCCCGACAGAGCCCGACAGAGCCCGACAGAGCCCAGTAGAGCCCGACAGAGCCCGACAGGGCCCGACAGAGCCCGACAGGGCCCGACAGGGCCCGACAGAGCCCGACAGAGACCAGTAGAGCCCGACAGAGCCCGACAGAGCCCGACAGGGCCCGACAGGGCCCGACAGGGCCCGACAGGGCCCAGTAGAGCCCGACAGAGCCCGACAGAGCCCGACAGAGCCCGACAGGGCCCGACAGAGCCCGACAGGGCCCGACAGGGCCCAGTAGAGCCCAACAGAGCCCGACAGAGCCCGACAGAGCCCAGTAGAGCCCGACAGAGCCCGACAGAGCCCGAAAGAGCCCGACAGAGCCCGACAGGGCCCGACAGATCCTGACAGAGCCCGACAGGGCCCGACAGAGCCCGACAGAGCCCAACAGAGCCCGACAGAGCCCAGTAGAGCCCGCCAGAGCCCGACAGAGGCCGACAGGGCCCGACAGAGCCCGACAGGGCCCAGTAGAGCCCGACAGAGCCCGACAGGGCCCGACAGGGCCCGACAGAGCCCGACAGAGCCCGACAGAGCCCGACAGGGCCCAGTAGAGCCCGACAGAGCCCGACAGAGCCCGACAGGGCCCGACAGGGCCCGACAGAGCCCGACAGGGCCCGACAGGGCCCGACAGAGCCCGACAGAGCCCGACAGGGCCCGACAGAGCCCGACAGGGCCCGACAGAGCCCGACAGAGCCCAGTAGAGCCCGACAGAGCCCGACAGAGCCCGACAGGGCCCGACAGGGCCCGACAGAGCCCGACAGGGCCCGACAGGGCCCGACAGAGCCCGACAGAGCCCGACAGAGCCCGACAGGGCCCAGTAGAGCCCGACAGAGCCCGACAGAGCCCGACAGAGCCCGACAAAGCCCGACAGGGCCCGACAGGGCCCGACAGAGCCCGACAGGGCCCGACAGAGCCCGACAGAGCCCGACAGAGCCCGACAGGGCCCGACAGGGCCCAGTAGAGCCCGACAGAGCCCAGTAGAGCCCGACAGAGCCCGCCAGAGCCCGACAGGGCCCGACAGGGCCCAGTAGAGCCCGACAGAGCCCGACAGGGCCCGACAGGGCCCGACAGGGCCCAGTAGAGCCCGACAGAGCCCGACAGAGCCCGACAGGGCCCGACAGGGCCCGACAGGGAACAGTAGAGCCCAGTAGAGCCCGACAGAGCCCGACAGAGCCCGACAGAGCCCGACGGGGCCCGACAGAGCCCGACAGGGCCCAGTAGAGCCCGACAGAGCCCGACAGAGCCCGACAGAGCCCGACAGGGCCCGTCAGAGCCCGACAGAGCCCGACAGAACCCGACAGAGCCCGACAGGGCCCGACAGGGCCCGACAGAGCCCGACAGAGCCCGACAGGGCCCAGTAGAGCCCGACAGAGCCCGACAGAGCCCGACAGAGCCCGACAGGGTCCGACAGGGAACAGGAGAGCCCAGTAGAGCCCGACAGAGCCCGACAGAGCCCGACAGAGCCCGACAGGGCCCGACAGACCCCGACAGAACCCGACAGAGCCCGACAGAGCCCGACAGGGCCCGACACGGCCCGACAGAGCCCGACAGAGCCCGACAGAGCCCGACAGAACCCGACAGATCCCGACAGAGCCCAGTAGAGCCCGACAGAGACCGACAGAGCCCGACAGAGCCCGACAGGGCCCGACAGGGCCCGACAGAGCCCGACAGAGCCCGACAGGGCCCGACAGGGAACAGTAGAGCCCAGTAGAGCCCGACAGAGCCCGACAGAGCCCGACAGAGCCCGACAGGGCCCGACAGAGCCCGACAGGGCCCAGTAGAGCCCGACAGAGCCCGACAGGGCCGACAGGGCCCGACAGGGCCCAGTAGAGCCCGACAGAGCCCAGTAGAGCCCGACAGAGCCCGACAGAGCCCGACAGGGCCCGACAGGGCCCGACAGAGCCCGACAGGGCCCGACAGAGCCCGACAGAGCCCGACAGGGCCCAGTAGAGCCCGACAGAGCCCGACAGAGCCCGACAGAGCCCGACAAAGCCCGACAGGGCCCGACAGGGCCCGACAGAGCCCGACAGGGCCTGACAGGGCCTGACAGAGCCCGACAGAGCCCGACAGGGCCCAGTAGAGCCCGACAGAGCCCGACAGAGCCCGACAGAGCCCGACAGGGCCCGACAGAGCCCGACAGGGCCCGACAGAGCCCGACAGAGCCCAGTAGAGCTCGACAGAGCCCGACAGAGCCCGACAGGGCCCGACAGGGCCCAGTAGAGCCCGACAGGGCCCGACAGAGCCCGACAGAGCCCAGTAGAACTCGACAGAGCCCGAAAGAGCCCGACAGAGCCCAGTAGAACTCGACAGAGGCCGACAGAGCCCGACAGGGCCCGACAGGGCGCAGTAGAGCCCGACAGAGCCCGACAGAGCCCGACAGAGCCCGAGAGGGCCCGACAGGGCCCGACAGGGCCCAGTAGAGCCCGACAGAGCCCGACAGAGCCCGACAGAGCCCGACAGGGCCCGACAGAGCCCGACAGAGCCCGCAAGGGCCCGACAGGGCCCGACAGAGCCTGACAGAGCCCAGTAGAGCCCGACAGAGCCCGACAGAGCCCGACAGAGCCCAGTAGAGCCCGACAGAGCCCGACAGAGCCCGACAGGGCCCGACAGGGCCCGACAGGGCCCAGTAGAGCCCGACAGAGCCCGACAGAGCCCGACAGAGCCCGACAGGGCCCGACAGAGCCCGACAGGGCCCAGTATAGCCCAACAGAGCCCGACAGGGCCCGACAGAGCCTGACAGAGCCCGACAGAGCCCGACAGGGCCCGACAGGGCCCGACAGAGCCCGACAGAACCCGACAGAGCCCGACAGGGCCCGACAGGGCCCGACAGAGCCCGACAGAGCCCGACAGAGCCCGACAGGGCCCAGTAGAGCCCGACAGAGCCCGACAGAGCCCGACAGAGCCCGACAGGGCCCGACAGGGAACAGTAGAGCCCAGTAGAGCCCGACAGAGCCCGACAGAGCCCGACAGAGCCCGACAGGGCCCGACAGAGCCCGACAGAACCCGACAGAGCCCGACAGAGCCCAACAGGGCCCGACACGGCCCGACAGAGCCCGACAGAGCCCGACAGAGCCCAGTAGAGCCCGACAGAGCCCGACAGAGCCCGACAGAGCCCGACAGGGCCCGACAGGGCCCGACAGAGCCCGACAGGGCCCGACAGGGAACAGTAGAGCCCAGTAGAGCCCGACAGAGCCCGACAGAGCCCGACAGAGCCCGACAGGGCCTGACAGAGCCCGACAGGGCCCAGTAGAGCCCGACAGAGCCCGACAGGGCCCGACAGGGCCCGACAGGGCCCAGTAGAGCCCGACAGAAACCAGTAGAGCCCGACAGAGCCCGACAGAGCCCGACAGGGCCCGACAGAGCCCGACAGAGCCCGACAGGGCCCAGTAGAGCCCGACAGAGCCCGACAGGGCCCGACAGAGCCCGACAGAGCCCGACAGGGCCCAGTAGAGCCCGACAGAGCCCGACAGAGCCCGACAGAGCCCGACAAAGCCCGACAGGGCCCGACAGGGCCCGACAGAGCCCGACAGGGCCCGACAGAGCCCGACAGAGCCCGACAGAGCCGGACAGGGCCCGACAGAGCCCAACAGAGCCCGACAGAGCCCGACAGGGCCCAGTAGAGCCCGACAGAGCCCGACAGAGCCCGACAGAGCCCGACAGAGCCCGACAGGGCCCAGTAGAGCCCGACAGAGCCCGACAGGGCCCGACAGGGCCCGACAGGGCCCAGTAGAGCCCGACAGAGCCCAGTAGAGCCCGACAGAGCCCGACAGAGCCCGACAGGGCCCGACAGGGCCCGACAGAGCCCGACAGGGCCCGACAGAGCCCGACAGAGCCCGACAGAGCCCAGTAGAGCCCGACAGAGCCCGACAGAGCCCGACAGGGCCCGACAGAGCCCGACAGGGCCCGACAGAGCCCGACAGAGCCCAGTAGAGCCCGACAGAGCCCGACAGGGCCCGACAGGGAACAGTAGAGCCCAGTAGAGCCCGACAGAGCCCGACAGAGCCCGACAGAGCCCGACAGGGCCCGACAGAGCCCGACAGAACCCGACAGAGCCCGACAGAGCCCGACAGGGCCCGACACGGCCCGACAGAGCCCGACAGAGCCCGACAGAACCCGACAGAGCCCGACAGAACCCGACAGAGCCCGACAGAGCCCGACAGGGCCCGACAGGGCCCGACAGAGCCCGACAGAGCCCGACAGGGCCCGACAGAGCCCGACAGGGCCCGACAGGGAACAGTAGAGCCCAGTAGAGCCCGACAGAGCCCGACAGAGCCCGACAGGGCCCGACAGAGCCCGACAGGGCCCAGAAGAGCCCGACAGAGCCCGACAGGGCCCGACAGGGCCCGACAGGGCCCAGTAGAGCCCGACAGAGCCCAGTAGAGCCCGACAGAGCCCGCCAGAGCCCGACAGGGCCCGACAGAGCCCGACAGGGCCCAGTAGAGCCCGACAGAGCCCGACAGGGCCCGACAGGGCCCGACAGGGCCCAGTAGAGCCCGACAGAGCCCGACAGAGCCCGAGAGAGCCCGACAGGGCCCGACAGAGCTCGACAGAGCCCGACAGAGCCCGACAGAGCCCGACAGGGCCCAGTAGAGCCCGACAGAGCCCGACAGAGCCCGACAGGGCCCGACAGGGAACAGTAGAACCCAGTAGAGCCCGACAGAGCCCGACAGAGCCCGACAGAGCCCGACAGGGCCCGACAGAGCCCGACAGAACCCGACAGAGCCCGACAGAGCCCGACAGGGCCCGACAGGGCCCGACAGAGCCCGACAGAGCCCGACAGAACCTGACAGAGCCCGACAGAGCCCAGTAGAGCCCGACAGAGCCCGACAGAGCCCGACAGAGCCCGACAGGGCCCGACAGGGCCCGACAGGGCCCGACAGAGCCCGACAGGGCCCAGTTTAGCCCAGTAGAGCCCGACAGAGCCCAACAGAGCCCGACAGAGCCCAGTAGAGCCCGACAGAGCCCGACAGGGCCCGACAGAGCCCGACAGAGCCCGACAGGGCCCGACAGAGCCCGACAGAGACCAGTAGAGCCCGACAGAGCCCGACAGAGCCCGACAGAGCCCGACAGGGCCCGACAGGGCCCGACAGAGCCCGACAGGGCCCGACAGAGCCCGACAGGGCCCAGTAGAGCCCGACAGAGCCCGAGAGGGCCCGACAGGGCCCGACAGGGCCCAGTAGAGCCCGACAGAGCCCGACAGAGCCCGACAGAGCCCGACAGAGCCCGACAGGGCCCGACAGAGCCCAGTAGAGCCCGACAGAGCCCGACAGAGCCCGACAGAGCCCGACAGAGCCCGACAGGGCCCGACAGGGCCCAGTAGAGCCCGACAGGGCCCGACAGAGCCCGACAGAGCCCGACAGAGCCCGACAGAGACCAGTAGAGCCCGACAGAGCCCGACAGAGCCCGACAGAGCCCGACAGGGCCCGACAGGGCCCGACAGGGCCCGACAGAGCCCAGTAGAGCTCGACAGAGCCCGACAGAGCCCGACAGGGCCCGACAGGGCCCAGTAGAGCCCGACAGAGCCCGACAGGGCCCGACAGGGCCCGACAGAGCCCGACAGAGCCCGACAGGGCCCGACAGACCCCAATAGAGCCCGACAGAGCCCAGTAGAGCCCGAGAGAGCCCGACAGAGCCCGACAGAGCCCGACAGGGCCCGACAGGGCCCGACAGAGCCCGACAGGGCCCAGTTTAGCCCAGTAGAGCCCGACAGAGCCCGACAGAGCCCGACAGAGCCCAGTAGAGCCCGACAGAGCCCGACAGGGCCCGACAGAGCCCGACAGGGCCCGACAGGGCCCGACAGAGCCCGACAGAGACCAGTAGAGCCCGACAGAGCCCGACAGAGCCCGACAGGGCCCGACAGGGCCCGACAGGGCCCGACAGGGCCCAGTAGAGCCCGACAGAGCCCGACAGAGCCCGACAGAGCCCGACAGGGCCCGACAGAGCCCAGTAGAGCCCAACAGAGCCCGACAGAGCCCGACAGAGCCCAGTAGAGCCCGACAGAGCCCGACAGAGCCCGAAAGAGCCCGACAGAGCCCGACAGGGCCCGACAGATCCTGACAGAGCCCGACAGGGCCCGACAGAGCCCGACAGAGCCCAACAGAGCCCGACAGAGCCCAGTAGAGCCCGCCAGAGCCCGACAGAGGCCGACAGGGCCCGACAGAGCCCGACAGGGCCCAGTAGAGCCCGACAGAGCCCGACAGGGCCCGACAGGGCCCGACAGAGCCCGACAGAGCCCGACAGAGCCCGACAGGGCCCAGTAGAGCCCGACAGAGCCCGACAGAGCCCGACAGGGCCCGACAGGGCCCGACAGAGCCCGACAGGGCCCGACAGGGCCCGACAGAGCCCGACAGAGCCCGACAGGGCCCGACAGAGCCCGACAGGGCCCGACAGAGCCCGACAGGGCCCGACAGGGCCCGACAGAGCCCGACAGAGCCCGACAGAGCCCGACAGGGCCCAGTAGAGCCCGACAGAGCCCGACAGAGCCCGACAGAGCCCGACAAAGCCCGACAGGGCCCGACAGGGCCCGACAGAGCCCGACAGGGCCCGACAGAGCCCGACAGAGCCCGACAGAGCCCGACATGGCCCGACAGGGCCCAGTAGAGCCCGACAGAGCCCAGTAGAGCCCGACAGAGCCCGCCAGAGCCCGACAGGGCCCGACAGAGCCCGACAGGGCCCAGTAGAGCCCGACAGAGCCCGACAGGGCCCGACAGGGCCCGACAGGGCCCAGTAGAGCCCGACAGAGCCCGACAGAGCCCGAGAGAGCCCGTCAGGGCCCGACAGAGCTCGACAGAGCCCGACAGAGCCCGACAGAGCCCGACAGGGCCCAGTAGAGCCCGACAGAGCCCGACAGAGCCCGACAGGGCCCGACAGGGAACAGTAGAACCCAGTAGAGCCCGACAGAGCCCGACAGAGCCCGACAGAGCCCGACAGGGCCCGACAGAGCCCGACAGAACCCGACAGAGCCCGACAGAGCCCGACAGGGCCCGACAGGGCCCGACAGAGCCCGACAGAGCCCGACAGAACCTGACAGAGCCCGACAGAGCCCAGTAGAGCCCGACAGAGCCCGACAGAGCCCGACAGAGCCCGACAGGGCCCGACAGGGCCCGACAGGGCCCGACAGAGCCCGACAGGGCCCGACAGAGCCCGACAGGGCCCAGTAGAGCCCGACAGAGCCCGAGAGGGCCCGACAGGGCCCGACAGGGCCCAGTAGAGCCCGACAGAGCCCGACAGAGCCCGACAGAGCCCGACAGGGCCCGACAGGGCCCGACAGAGCCCGACAGGGCCCGACAGAGCCCAGTAGAGCCCGACAGAGCCCGACAGAGCCCGACAGAGCCCGACAAAGCCCGACAGGGCCCGACAGGGCCCAGTAGAGCCCGACAGGGCCCGACAGAGCCCGACAGAGCCCGACAGAGCCCGACAGAGACCAGTAGAGCCCGACAGAGCCCGACAGATCCCGACATAGCCCGACATGGCCCGACAGGGCCCGACAGGGCCCGACAGAGCCCAGTAGAGCTCGACAGAGCCCGACAGAGCCCGACAGGGCCCGACAGGGCCCAGTAGAGCCCGACAGAGCCCGACAGAGCCCGACAGGGCCCGACAGGGCCCGACAGAGCCCGACAGAGCCCGACAGGGCCCGACAGACCCCAATAGAGCCCGACAGAGCCCAGTAGAGCCCGAGAGAGCCCGACAGAGCCCGACAGAGCCCGACAGGGCCCGACAGGGCCCGACAGAGCCCGACAGGGCCCAGTTTAGCCCAGTAGAGCCCGACAGAGCCCGACAGAGCCCGACAGAGCCCAGTAGAGCCCGACAGAGCCCGACAGGGCCCGACAGAGCCCGACAGGGCCCGACAGGGCCCGACAGAGCCCGACAGAGACCAGTAGAGCCCGACAGAGCCCGACAGAGCCCGACAGGGCCCGACAGGGCCCAGTAGAGCCCGACAGAGCCCGACAGAGCCCGACAGAGCCCGACAGGGCCCGACAGAGCCCGACAGGGCCCGACAGAGCCCGACAGAGCCCGACAGGGCCCAGTAGAGCCCAACAGAGCCCGACAGAGCCCGACAGAGCCCAGTAGAGCCCGACAGAGCCCGACAGAGCACGAAAGAGCCCGACAGAGCCCGACAGGGCCCGACAGATCCTGACAGAGCCCGACAGGGCCCGACAGAGCCCGACAGAGCCCAACAGAGCCCGACAGAGCCCAGTAGAGCCCGCCAGAGCCCGCCAGAGGCCGACAGGGCCCGACAGAGCCCGACAGGGCCCAGTAGAGCCCGACAGAGCCCGACAGGGCCCGACAGGGCCCGACAGGGCCCAGCAGAGCCCGACAGAGCCCAGTAGAGCCCGACAGAGCCCGACAGAGCCCGACAGGGCCCGACAGGGCCCGACAGAGCCCGACAGGGCCCGACAGGGCCCGACAGAGCCCGACAGAGCCCGACAGAGCCCGACAGAGCCCGACAGAGCCGGACAGGGCCCGACAGAGCCCAACAGAGCCCGACAGAGCCCGACAGGGCCCAGTAGAGCCCGACAGAGCCCGACAGAGCCCGACAGAGCCCGACAGGGCCCGACAGAGCTCGACAGGGCCCGATAGAGCCCGACAGAGCCCAGTAGAGCTCGACAGAGCCCGACAGAGCCCGACAGGGCCCGACAGGGCCCAGTAGAGCCCGACAGGGCCCGACAGAGCCCGACAGAGCCCAGTAGAGCTCGACAGAGCCCGACAGAGCCCGACAGGGCCCGACAGGGTGCAGTAGAGCCCGACAGAGCCCGACAGAGCCCGACAGGGCCCGACAGGGCCCGACAGAACCCGTCAGAGACCAGTAGAGCCCGACAGAGCCCGACAGAGCCCGACAGAGCCCGACAGGGCCCGACCGAGCCCGACAGAGCACAGTAGAGCCCGACAGAGCCCGACAGAGCCCGACAGAGCCCGACAGAGCCCGACAGAGCACAGTAGAGCCCGACAGAGCCCGACAGAGCCCGACAGGGCCCGACAGAGCCCGACAGGGCCCAGTAGAGCCCAGTAGAGCCTGACAGAGCCCGACAGAGCCCGACAGAGCCCGACAGGGCCCGACAGGGCCCGACAGGGCCCGACAGAACCCGACAGAGCCCGACAGAGCCCAGTAGAGCCTGACAGAGCCCGACAGAGCCCGACAGAGCTCGACAGGGCCCGACAGGGCCCGACAGAGCCCGACAGAGCCCGACAGAGCCCGACAGGGCCCGACAGGGCCCAGTAGAGCCCGACAGAGCCCGACAGAGCCCGACAGAGCCCGACAGGGCCCGACAGAGCCCGACAGAGCCCGACAGGGCCCAGTAGAGCCTCACAGAGCCCGACAGAGCTCGACAGAGCCCGACAAAGCCCGACAGGGCCCGACAGGGCCCGACAGAGCCCGACAGGGCCCGAAAGAGCCCGACAGTGCCCGATAGAGCCCGACAGGGCCCAGTAGAGCCTGACAGAGCCCGACAGAGCCCGACAGAGTCCGACAGGGCCCGACAGAGCCCGACAGGGCCCGACAGAGCCCGACAGAGCCCAGTAGAGCCCGACAGAGCCCGACAGAGCCCGACAGGGCCCGACAGGGCCCGACAGAGCCCGACAGGGCCCGACAGGGCCCGACAGTGCCCAGTAGAGCCCGACAGAGCCCGATAGGGCCCGACAGAGCCCGACAGAGCCCGACAGAGCCCGACAGAGCCCGACAGGGCCCGACAGAGCCCGACAGAGCCCAGTAGAGCCCGACAGAGCCCGACAGAGCCCGACAGGGCCCGACAGAGCCCGACAGAGCCCGACAGAGCCCAGTAGAGCCCGACAGGGCCCGACAGGGCCCGACAGGGCCCGACAGGGCCCGACAGAGCCCGACAGAGCCCGACAGAGCCCAGTAGAGCCCGACAGGGCCCGACAGAGCCCGACAGAGCCCGACAGAGCCCAGTAGAGCCCGACAGAGCCCGACAGAGCCCGACAGGGCCCGACAGGGCGCAGTAGAGCCCGACAGAGCCCGACAGAGCCCGACAGGGCCCTACAGGGCCCGACAGAGCCCGACAGAGCCCAGTAGAGCCCGACAGAGCCCAGTAGAGCCCGACAGAGCCCGACAGAGCCCGACAGAGCCCGACAGGGCCCGACAGAGCCCGACAGAGCCCAGTAGAGCCCGACAGGGCCCGACAGGGCCCTACAGAGCCCGACAGAGCCCGACAGAGCCCGACAGAGCCTGACAGGGCCCGACAGGGCCCGACAGAGCCCGACAGAGCACAGTAGAGCCCGACAGAGCCCGACAGAGCCCGACAGAGCCCGACAGAGCCCGACAGGGCCCGACAGGGCCCGACAGAGCACAGTAGAGCCCGACAGAGCCGGACAGAGCCCGACAGAGCCCGACAGGGCCCAGTAGAGCCCAGTAGAACCCGACAGAGCCCAGTAGAGCCCGACAGAGCCCGACAGAGCCCGACAGGGCCCGACAGAGCCCGACAGGGCCCGACAGAACCCGACAGAGCCCGACAGAGCCCAGTAGAGCCTGACAGAGCCCGACAGAGCCCGACAGAGCTCGACAGAGCCCGACAGGGCCCGACAGAGCCCGACAGAGCCCGACAGGGCCCGACAGGGCCCGACAGAGCCAGACAGAGCCCAGTAGAGCCCGACAGAGCCCGACAGAGCCCGACAGAGCCCGACAGGGCCCAGTAGAGCCCGACAGAGCCCGACAGGGCCCGACAGAGCCCGACAGAGCCCGACAGGGCCCAGTAGAGCCTCACAGAGCCCGACAGAGCTCGACAGGGCCCGACAGAGCCCGACAGGGCCCGAAAGAGCCCGACAGTGCCCGATAGAGCCCGACAGGGCCCAGTAGAGCCTGACAGAGCCCGACAGAGCCCGACAGAGTCCGACAGGGCCCGACAGAGCCCGACAGGGCCCGACAGAGCCCGACAGAGCACAGTAGAGCCCGAGAGAGCCCAACAGAGCCCGACAGAGCCCGACAGAGCCCGACAGGGCCCGACAGGGCCCGACAGAGCACAGTAGAGCCCGACAGAGCCGGACAGAGCCCGACAGAGCCCGACAGGGCCCAGTAGAGCCCAGTAGAACCCGACAGAGCCGAGTAGAGCCCGACAGAGCCCGACAGAGCCCGACAGGGCCCGACAGAGCCCGACAGGGCCCGACAGAACCCGACAGAGCCCGACAGAGCCCAGTAGAGCCTGACAGAGCCCGACAGAGCCCGACAGAGCTCGACAGAGCCCGACAGGGCCCGACAGAGCCCGACAGAGCCCGACAGAGCCCGACAGGGCCCGACAGAGCCAGACAGAGCCCAGTAGAGCCCGACAGAGCCCGACAGAGCCCGACAGAGCCCGACAGGGCCCAGTAGAGCCCGACAGAGCCCGACAGGGCCCGACAGAGCCCGACAGAGCCCGACAGGGCCCAGTAGAGCCTCACAGAGCCCGACAGAGCTCGACAGGGCCCGACAGAGCCCGACAGGGCCCGAAAGAGCCCGACAGTGCCCGATAGAGCCCGACAGGGCCCAGTAGAGCCTGACAGAGCCCGACAGAGCCCGACAGAGTCCGACAGGGCCCGACAGAGCCCGACAGGGCCCGACAGAGACCGACAGAGCCCAGTAGAGCCCGACAGAGCCCGACAGAGCCCGACAGGGCCCGACAGGGCCCGACAGAGCCCGACAGAGCCCGACAGGGCCCGACAGTGCCCAGTAGAGCCCGACAGAGCCCGACAGGGCCCGACAGAGCCCGACAGAGCCCGACAGAGCCCGACAGAGCCCGACAGGGCCCGACAGGGCCCGACAGAGCCCAGTAGAGCCCGACAGATCCCGACAGAGCCCGACAGAGCCCAGTAGAGCCCGACAGAGCCCGACAGAGCCCGACAGGGCCCGACAGGGCCCGACAGAGCCCGACAGGGCCCGACAGAGCCCGACAGAGCCCGAGAGGGCCCGACAGAGCCCGACAGAGCCCGACAGGGCCCAGTAGAGCCCGACAGAGCCCGACAGAGCCCGACAGAGCCCGACAAAGCCCGACAGGGCCCGACAGGGCCCGACAGAGCCCGACAGGGCCCGACAGAGCCCGACAGAGCCCGACAGAGCCGGACAGGGCCCGACAGAGCCCAACAGAGCCCGACAGAGCCCGACAGGGCCCAGTAGAGCCCGACAGAGCCCAGTAGAGCCCGACAGAGCCCGACAGAGCCCGACAGGGCCCGACAGAGCCCGACAGAGCCCAGTAGAGCCCGACAGGGCCCGACAGGGCCCTACAGAGCCCGACAGAGCCCGACAGAGCCCGACAGAGCCTGACAGGGCCCGACAGGGCCCGACAGAGCCCGACAGAGCACAGTAGAGC
The DNA here is from genome assembly GCF_036013445.1 of Caloenas nicobarica. Classification (NCBI taxonomy): domain Eukaryota; kingdom Metazoa; phylum Chordata; class Aves; order Columbiformes; family Columbidae; genus Caloenas; species Caloenas nicobarica. The sequence goes on from NW_027017162.1 coordinate 31,832, forward strand.
CCGACAGAGCCCGACAGAGCCCGACAGAGCCCGACAGAGCCCGACAGGGCCCGACAGGGCCCGACAGAGCACAGTAGAGCCCGACAGAGCCGGACAGAGCCCGACAGAGCCCGACAGGGCCCAGTAGAGCCCAGTAGAACCCGACAGAGCCCAGTAGAGCCCGACAGAGCCCGACAGAGCCCGACAGGGCCCGACAGAGCCCGACAGGGCCCGACAGAACCCGACAGAGCCCGACAGAGCCCAGTAGAGCCTGACAGAGCCCGACAGAGCCCGACAGAGCTCGACAGAGCCCGACAGGGCCCGACAGAGCCCGACAGAGCCCGACAGGGCCCGACAGGGCCCGACAGAGCCAGACAGAGCCCAGTAGAGCCCGACAGAGCCCGACAGAGCCCGACAGAGCCCGACAGGGCCCAGTAGAGCCCGACAGAGCCCGACAGAGCCCGACAGGGCCCAGTAGAGCCTCACAGAGCCCGACAGAGCTCGACAGGGCCCGACAGAGCCCGACAGGGCCCGAAAGAGCCCGACAGTGCCCGATAGAGCCCGACAGGGCCCAGTAGAGCCTGACAGAGCCCGACAGAGCCCGACAGAGTCCGACAGGGCCCGACAGAGCCCGACAGGGCCCGACAGAGCCCGACAGAGCACAGTAGAGCCCGAGAGAGCCCAACAGAGCCCGACAGAGCCCGACAGAGCCCGACAGGGCCCGACAGGGCCCGACAGAGCACAGTAGAGCCCGACAGAGCCGGACAGAGCCCGACAGAGCCCGACAGGGCCCAGTAGAGCCCAGTAGAACCCGACAGAGCCGAGTAGAGCCCGACAGAGCCCGACAGAGCCCGACAGGGCCCGACAGAGCCCGACAGGGCCCGACAGAACCCGACAGAGCCCGACAGAGCCCAGTAGAGCCTGACAGAGCCCGACAGAGCCCGACAGAGCTCGACAGAGCCCGACAGGGCCCGACAGAGCCCGACAGAGCCCGACAGGGCCCGACAGGGCCCGACAGAGCCAGACAGAGCCCAGTAGAGCCCGACAGAGCCCGACAGAGCCCGACAGAGCCCGACAGGGCCCAGTAGAGCCCGACAGAGCCCGACAGGGCCCGACAGAGCCCGACAGAGCCCGACAGGGCCCAGTAGAGCCTCACAGAGCCCGACAGAGCTCGACAGGGCCCGACAGAGCCCGACAGGGCCCGAAAGAGCCCGACAGTGCCCGATAGAGCCCGACAGGGCCCAGTAGAGCCTGACAGAGCCCGACAGAGCCCGACAGAGTCCGACAGGGCCCGACAGAGCCCGACAGGGCCCGACAGAGACCGACAGAGCCCAGTAGAGCCCGACAGAGCCCGACAGAGCCCGACAGGGCCCGACAGGGCCCGACAGAGCCCGACAGAGCCCGACAGGGCCCGACAGTGCCCAGTAGAGCCCGACAGAGCCCGACAGGGCCCGACAGAGCCCGACAGAGCCCGACAGAGCCCGACAGAGCCCGACAGGGCCCGACAGGGCCCGACAGAGCCCAGTAGAGCCCGACAGATCCCGACAGAGCCCGACAGAGCCCAGTAGAGCCCGACAGAGCCCGACAGAGCCCGACAGGGCCCGACAGGGCCCGACAGAGCCCGACAGGGCCCGACAGAGCCCGACAGAGCCCGAGAGGGCCCGACAGAGCCCGACAGAGCCCGACAGGGCCCAGTAGAGCCCGACAGAGCCCGACAGAGCCCGACAGAGCCCGACAAAGCCCGACAGGGCCCGACAGGGCCCGACAGAGCCCGACAGGGCCCGACAGAGCCCGACAGAGCCCGACAGAGCCGGACAGGGCCCGACAGAGCCCAACAGAGCCCGACAGAGCCCGACAGGGCCCAGTAGAGCCCGACAGAGCCCGACAGAGCCCGACAGAGCCCGACAGGGCCCGACAGAGCCCGACAGAGCCCGACAGAGCCCAGTAGAGCTCGACAGAGCCCGACAGAGCCCGACAGGGCCCGACAGGGCCCAGTAGAGCCCGACAGGGCCCGACAGAGCCCCACAGAGCCCAGTAGAGCTCGACAGAGCCCGACAGAGCCCGACAGGGCCCGACAGGGTGCAGTAGAGCCCGACAGAGCCCGACAGAGCCCGACAGGGCCCGACAGGGCCCGACAGAACCCGTCAGAGACCAGTAGAGCCCGACAGAGCCCGACAGAGCCCGACAGAGCCCGACAGAGCCCGACAGGTCCCGACCGAGCCCGACAGAGCACAGTAGAGCCCGACAGAGCCCGACAGAGCCCGACAGAGCCCGACAGAGCACAGTAGAGCCCGACAGAGCCCGACAGGGCCCGACAGAGCCCGACAGGGCCCGACAGAGCCCGACAGGGCCCAGTAGAGCCCAGTAGAGCCTGAAAGAGCCCGACAGAGCCCGACAGGGCCCGACAGAGCCCGACAGGGCCCGACAGGGCCCGACAGAGCCCAGTAGAGCCTGACAGAGCCCGACAGAGCCCGACAGAGCTCGACAGGGCCCGACAGAGACCGACAGAGCCCGACAGAGCCCGACAGGACCCGACAGAGCCCGACAGAGCCCAGTAGAGCCTGACAGAGCCCGACAGAGCCAGACAGAGCTCGACAGGGCCCGACAGAGCCCGACAGAGCCCGACAGAGCCCGACAGGGCCCGACAGAGCCCAGTAGAGCCCGACAGAGCCCGACAGAGCCCGACAGGGCCCAGTAGAGCCCGACAGAGCCCGACAGAGCCCGACAGAGCCCGACAGGGCCCGACAGAGCCCGACAGAGCCCGACAGGGCCCAGTAGAGCCTCACAGAGCCCGACAGAGCTCGACAGAGCCCGACAAAGCCTGACAGGGCCCGACAGGGCCCGACAGAGCCCGATAGGGCCCGAAAGAGCCCAACAGTGCCCAATAGAGCCCGACAGGGCCCAGTAGAGCCTGACAGAGCCCAACAGAGCCCGACAGATTCCGACAGGGCCCGACAGAGCCCGACAGGGCCCGACAGAGCCCGACAGAGCCCAGTAGAGCCCGACAGAACCCGACAGAGCCCGACAGCGCCCGACAGGGCCCGACAGAGCCCGACAGGGCCCGACAGAGCCCGACAGAGCCCGACAGGGCCCGACAGAGCCCGACAGAGCCCGACAGGGCCCGACAGGGCCCGACAGAGCCAGACAGAGCCCAGTAGAGCCCGACAGAGCCCGACAGAGCCCGACAGAGCCCGACAGGGCCCAGTAGAGCCCGACAGAGCCCGACAGGGCCCGACAGAGCCCGACAGAGCCCGACAGGGCCCAGTAGAGCCTCACAGAGCCCGACAGAGCTCGACAGGGCCCGACAGAGCCCGACAGGGCCCGAAAGAGCCCGACAGTGCCCGATAGAGCCCGACAGGGCCCAGTAGAGCCTGACAGAGCCCGACAGAGCCCGACAGAGTCCGACAGGGCCCGACAGAGCCCGACAGGGCCCGACAGAGACCGACAGAGCCCAGTAGAGCCCGACAGAGCCCGACAGAGCCCGACAGGGCCCGACAGGGCCCGACAGAGCCCGACAGAGCCCGACAGGGCCCGACAGTGCCCAGTAGAGCCCGACAGAGCCCGACAGGGCCCGACAGAGCCCGACAGAGCCCGACAGAGCCCGACAGAGCCCGACAGGGCCCGACAGGGCCCGACAGAGCCCAGTAGAGCCCGACAGGGCCCGACAGAGCCCAGTAGAGCCCGACAGATCCCGACAGAGCCCGACAGAGCCCAGTAGAGCCCGACAGAGCCCGACAGAGCCCGACAGGGCCCGACAGGGCCCGACAGAGCCCGACAGGGCCCGACAGAGCCCGACAGAGCCCGAGAGGGCCCGACAGAGCCCGACAGAGCCCGACAGGGCCCAGTAGAGCCCGACAGAGCCCGACAGAGCCCGACAGAGCCCGACAAAGCCCGACAGGGCCCGACAGGGCCCGACAGAGCCCGACAGGGCCCGACAGAGCCCGACAGAGCCCGACAGAGCCGGACAGGGCCCGACAGAGCCCAACAGAGCCCGACAGAGCCCGACAGGGCCCAGTAGAGCCCGACAGAGCCCAGTAGAGCCCGACAGAGCCCGACAGAGCCCGACAGAGCCCGACAGGGCCCGACAGAGCCCGACAGAGCCCAGTAGAGCCCGACAGGGCCCGACAGGGCCCTACAGAGCCCGACAGAGCCCGACAGAGCCCGACAGAGCCTGACAGGGCCCGACAGGGCCCGACAGAGCCCGACAGAGCACAGTAGAGCCCGACAGAGCCCGACAGAGCCCGACAGAGCCCGACAGAGCCCGACAGGGCCCGACAGGGCCCGACAGAGCACAGTAGAGCCCGACAGAGCCGGACAGAGCCCGACAGAGCCCGACAGGGCCCAGTAGAGCCCAGTAGAACCCGACAGAGCCCAGTAGAGCCCGACAGAGCCCGACAGAGCCCGACAGGGCCCGACAGAGCCCGACAGGGCCCGACAGAACCCGACAGAGCCCGACAGAGCCCAGTAGAGCCTGACAGAGCCCGACAGAGCCCGACAGAGCTCGACAGAGCCCGACAGGGCCCGACAGAGCCCGACAGAGCCCGACAGGGCCCGACAGGGCCCGACAGAGCCAGACAGAGCCCAGTAGAGCCCGACAGAGCCCGACAGAGCCCGACAGAGCCCGACAGGGCCCAGTAGAGCCCGACAGAGCCCGACAGGGCCCGACAGAGCCCGACAGGGCCCAGTAGAGCCTCACAGAGCCCGACAGAGCTCGACAGGGCCCGACAGAGCCCGACAGGGCCCGAAAGAGCCCGACAGTGCCCGATAGAGCCCGACAGGGCCCAGTAGAGCCTGACAGAGCCCGACAGAGCCCGACAGAGTCCGACAGGGCCCGACAGAGCCCGACAGGGCCCGACAGAGCCCGACAGAGCACAGTAGAGCCCGAGAGAGCCCAACAGAGCCCGACAGAGCCCGACAGAGCCCGACAGGGCCCGACAGGGCCCGACAGAGCACAGTAGAGCCCGACAGAGCCGGACAGAGCCCGACAGAGCCCGACAGGGCCCAGTAGAGCCCAGTAGAACCCGACAGAGCCGAGTAGAGCCCGACAGAGCCCGACAGAGCCCGACAGGGCCCGACAGAGCCCGACAGGGCCCGACAGAACCCGACAGAGCCCGACAGAGCCCAGTAGAGCCTGACAGAGCCCGACAGAGCCCGACAGAGCTCGACAGAGCCCGACAGGGCCCGACAGAGCCCGACAGAGCCCGACAGGGCCCGACAGGGCCCGACAGAGCCAGACAGAGCCCAGTAGAGCCCGACAGAGCCCGACAGAGCCCGACAGAGCCCGACAGGGCCCAGTAGAGCCCGACAGAGCCCGACAGGGCCCGACAGAGCCCGACAGAGCCCGACAGGGCCCAGTAGAGCCTCACAGAGCCCGACAGAGCTCGACAGGGCCCGACAGAGCCCGACAGGGCCCGAAAGAGCCCGACAGTGCCCGATAGAGCCCGACAGGGCCCAGTAGAGCCTGACAGAGCCCGACAGAGCCCGACAGAGTCCGACAGGGCCCGACAGAGCCCGACAGGGCCCGACAGAGACCGACAGAGCCCAGTAGAGCCCGACAGAGCCCGACAGAGCCCGACAGGGCCCGACAGGGCCCGACAGAGCCCGACAGAGCCCGACAGGGCCCGACAGTGCCCAGTAGAGCCCGACAGAGCCCGACAGGGCCCGACAGAGCCCGACAGAGCCCGACAGAGCCCGACAGAGCCCGACAGGGCCCGACAGGGCCCGACAGAGCCCAGTAGAGCCCGACAGATCCCGACAGAGCCCGACAGAGCCCAGTAGAGCCCGACAGAGCCCGACAGAGCCCGACAGGGCCCGACAGGGCCCGACAGAGCCCGACAGGGCCCGACAGAGCCCGACAGAGCCCGAGAGGGCCCGACAGAGCCCGACAGAGCCCGACAGGGCCCAGTAGAGCCCGACAGAGCCCGACAGAGCCCGACAGAGCCCGACAAAGCCCGACAGGGCCCGACAGGGCCCGACAGAGCCCGACAGGGCCCGACAGAGCCCGACAGAGCCCGACAGAGCCGGACAGGGCCCGACAGAGCCCAACAGAGCCCGACAGAGCCCGACAGGGCCCAGTAGAGCCCGACAGAGCCCGACAGAGCCCGACAGAGCCCGACAGGGCCCGACAGAGCCCGAAAGAGCCCGACAGAGCCCAGTAGAGCTCGACAGAGCCCGACAGAGCCCGACAGGGCCCGACAGGGCCCAGTAGAGCCCGACAGGGCCCGACAGAGCCCCACAGAGCCCAGTAGAGCTCGACAGAGCCCGACAGAGCCCGACAGGGCCCGACAGGGTGCAGTAGAGCCCGACAGAGCCCGACAGAGCCCGACAGGGCCCGACAGGGCCCGACAGAACCCGTCAGAGACCAGTAGAGCCCGACAGAGCCCGACAGAGCCCGACAGAGCCCGACAGAGCCCGACAGGTCCCGACCGAGCCCGACAGAGCACAGTAGAGCCCGACAGAGCCCGACAGAGCCCGACAGAGCCCGACAGAGCACAGTAGAGCCCGACAGAGCCCGACAGGGCCCGACAGAGCCCGACAGGGCCCGACAGAGCCCGACAGGGCCCAGTAGAGCCCAGTAGAGCCTGAAAGAGCCCGACAGAGCCCGACAGGGCCCGACAGAGCCCGACAGGGCCCGACAGGGCCCGACAGAGCCCAGTAGAGCCTGACAGAGCCCGACAGAGCCCGACAGAGCTCGACAGGGCCCGACAGAGCCCGACAGAGCCCGACAGAGCCCGACAGGACCCGACAGAGCCCGACAGAGCCCAGTAGAGCCTGACAGAGCCCGACAGAGCCAGACAGAGCTCGACAGGGCCCGACAGAGCCCGACAGAGCCCGACAGAGCCCGACAGGGCCCGACAGAGCCCAGTAGAGCCCGACAGAGCCCGACAGAGCCCGACAGGGCCCAGTAGAGCCCGACAGAGCCCGACAGAGCCCGACAGAGCCCGACAGGGCCCGACAGAGCCCGACAGAGCCCGACAGGGCCCAGTAGAGCCTCACAGAGCCCGACAGAGCTCGACAGAGCCCGACAAAGCCTGACAGGGCCCGACAGGGCCCGACAGAGCCCGATAGGGCCCGAAAGAGCCCAACAGTGCCCAATAGAGCCCGACAGGGCCCAGTAGAGCCTGACAGAGCCCAACAGAGCCCGACAGAGTCCGACAGGGCCCGACAGAGCCCGACAGGGCCCGACAGAGCCCGACAGAGCCCAGTAGAGCCCGACAGAGCCCGACAGAGCCCGACAGAGCCCGACAGGGCCCAGTAGAGCCCGACAGAGCCCGACAGAGCCCGACAGGGCCCGACAGAGCCCGACAGAGCCCGACAGGGCCCAGTAGAGCCTCACAGAGCCCGACATAGCTCGACAGGGCCCGACAGAGCCCGACAGGGCCCGAAAGAGCCCGACAGTGCCCGATAGAGACCGACAGGGCCCAGTAGAGCCTGACAGAGCCCGACAGAGCCCGACAGAGTCCGACAGGGCCCGACAGAGCCCGACAGGGCCCGACAGAGACCGACAGAGCCCAGTAGAGCCCGACAGAGCCCGACAGAGCCCGACAGGGCCCGAAAGGGCCCGACAGAGCCTGACAGAGCCCGACAGTGCCCAGTAGAGCCCGACAGAGCCCGACAGGGCCCGACAGAGCCCGACAGAGCCCGACAGAGCCCGACAGTGCCCGACAGAGCCCGACAGAGCCCAGTAGAGCCCGACAGAGCCCGACAGAGCCCGACAGATCCCGACAGAGCCCGACAGAGCCCAGTAGAGCCCGACAGAGCCCGACAGAGCCCGACAGAACCCGACAGGGCCCGACAGGGCCCAACAGAGCCCGACAGAGCCCGACAGGGCCCGACAGAGCCCGACAGGGCCCGACAGGGAACAGTAGAGCCCAGTAGAGCCCGACAGAGCCCGACAGAGCCCGACAGGGCCCGACAGGGCCCAGTAGAGCCCGACAGAGCCCGACAGGGCCCGACAGGGCCCGACAGGGCCCAGTAGATCCCGACAGAGCCCGACAGAGCCCGACAGAGCCCGACAGGGCCCGACAGAGCCCGACAGAGCCCGACAGGGTCCGACAGAGCCCGACAGAGCCCGACAGGGCCCGACAGAGCCCGAGAGAGCCCGACAGGGCCCGACAGAGCCCGACAGAGCCCGACAGAGCCCGACAGGGCCCAGTAGAGCCCGACAGAGCCCGACAGAGCAGGACAGGGCCCGACAGAGCCCGACAGAGCCCGACAGAGCCCGACAGGGCCCAGTAGAGCCCGACAGAGCCCGAAAAAGCCCGACAGAGCCCGACACGGCCCGACAGAGCCCGACAGGGCCCGACAGAGCCCGACAGAGCCCGACAGGGCCCAGTAGAGCCCGACAGAGCCCGACAGAGCCCGACAAAGCCCGACAGGGCCCGACAGGGCCCGACAGAGCCCGACAGGGCCCGACAGGGCCCGACAGAGCCCGACAGGGCCGGACAGGGCCCGACAGAGCCCGACAGGGCCCAGTAGAGCCCGACAGAGCCCGACAGAGCCCGACAGAGCCCGACAGGGCCCGACAGAGCCCAGTAGAGCTCGACAGAGCCCGACAGAGCCCGACAGGGCCCTACAGGGCCCGACAGAGCCCGACAGAGCCCAGTAGAGCCCGACAGAGCCCAGTAGAGCCCGACAGAGCCCGACAGAGCCCGACAGAGCCCGACAGGGCCCGACAGGGCCCGACAGAGCCCAGTAGAGCCCGACAGGGCCCGACAGAGCCCGACAGAGCCCGACAGAGCCCGACAGAGCCTGACAGGGCCCGACAGGGCCCGACAGAGCCCGAGAGAGTACAGTAGAGCCCGACAGAGCCCGACAGAGCCCGACAGAGCCCGACAGGGCCCGACCGAGCCCGACAGAGCACAGTAGAGCCCGACAGAGCCCGACAGAGCCCGACAGAGCCCGACAGAGCCCGACAGCGCCCAGTAGAGCCCAGTAGAGCCCGACAGAGCCCAGTAGAGCCCGACAGAACCCGACAGAGCCCGACAGAGCCCAGTAGAGCCTGACAGAGCCCGACAGAGCCCGACAGAGCTCGACAGGGCCCGACAGGGCCCGACAGAGCCCGACAGAGCCCGACAGAGCCCGACAGGGCCCGACAGGGCCCGACAGAGCCCGACAGAGCCCGACAGAGCCCGACAGGGCCCAGTAGAGCCCGACAGAGCCCGACAGAGCCCGACAGGGCCCGACAGAGCCCGACAGAGCCCGACAGGGCCCAGTAGAGCCTCACAGAGCCCGACATAGCTCGACAGGGCCCGACAGAGCCCGACAGGGCCCGAAAGAGCCCGACAGTGCCCGATAGAGCCCGACAGGGCCCAGTAGAGCCTGACAGAGCCCGACAGAGCCCGACAGAGTCCGACAGGGCCCGACAGAGCCCGACAGGGCCCGACAGAGACCGACAGAGCCCAGTAGAGCCCGACAGAGCCCGACAGAGCCCGACAGGGCCCGAAAGGGCCCGACAGAGCCTGACAGAGCCCGACAGTGCCCAGTAGAGCCCGACAGAGCCCGACAGGGCCCGACAGAGCCCGACAGAGCCCGACAGAGCCCGACAGTGCCCGACAGAGCCCGACAGAGCCCAGTAGAGCCCGACAGAGCCCGACAGAGCCCGACAGATCCCGACAGAGCCCGACAGAGCCCAGTAGAGCCCGACAGAGCCCGACAGAGCCCGACAGAACCCGACAGGGCCCGACAGGGCCCAACAGAGCCCGACAGAGCCCGACAGGGCCCGACAGGGAACAGTAGAGCCCAGTAGAGCCCGACAGAGCCCGACAGAGCCCGACAGGGCCCGACAGGGCCCAGTAGAGCCCGACAGAGCCCGACAGGGCCCGACAGGGCCCGACAGGGCCCAGTAGATCCCGACAGAGCCCGACAGAGCCCGACAGAGCCCGACAGGGCCCGACAGAGCCCGACAGAGACCGACAGGGCCCGACAGAGCCCGACAGAGCCCGACAGGGCCCGACAGAGCCCGACAGAGCCCGACAGAGCCCGACAGGGCCCAGTAGAGCCCGACAGAGCCCGACAGAGCAGGACAGGGCCCGACAGAGCCCGACAGAGCCCGACAGAGCCCGACAGAGCCCGACAGGGCCCAGTAGAGCCCGACAGAGCCCGAAAAAGCCCGACAGAGCCCGACACGGCCCGACAGAGCCCGACAGGGCCCGACAGAGCCCGACAGAGCCCGACAGGGCCCAGTAGAGCCCGACAGAGCCCGACAGAGCCCGACAAAGCCCGACAGGGCCCGACAGGGCCCGACAGAGCCGGACAGGGCCCGACAGAGCCGGACAGGGCCCGACAGAGCCCGACAGGGCCCAGTAGAGCCCGACAGAGCCCGACAGAGCCCGACAGAGCCCGACAGGGCCCGACAGAGCCCAGTAGAGCTCGACAGAGCCCGACAGAGCCCGACAGGGCCCGACAGGGCCCGACAGGGCTCGACAGGGCCCAGTAGAGCCCGACAGAGCCCGACAGAGCCCCACAGAGCCCCACAGAGCCCGACAGGGCCCAGTTTAGCCCAGTAGAGCCCGACAGAGCCCGACAGAGCCCGACAGAGCCCGCAAGGGCCCGACAGGGCCCGACAGAGCCCGACAGAGCCCAGTAGAGCCCGACAGGGCCCGACAGAGCCCGACAGAGCCCGACAGGGCCCGACAGAGCCCGACAGAGCCCGACAGGGCCCGACAGGGCCCGACAAGGCCCAGTAGAGCCTGACAGAGCCCGACAGGGCCCGACAGGGCCCGACAGGGCCCAGTAGAACCCGACAGAGCCCGACAGAGCCCGACAGAGCCCGACAGAGCCCAGTAGAGCCCGACAGAGCCCAGTAGAGCCCGACAGAGCCCGACAGGGCCCAGTAGAGCCCGACAGAGCCCGACAGGGCCCGACAGAGCCCGACAGAGCCCGACAGGGCCCAGTAGAGCCTCACAGAGCCCGACAGAGCTCGACAGGGCCCGACAGAGCCCGACAGGGCCCGAAAGAGCCCGACAGTGCCCGATAGAGCCCGACAGGGCCCAGTAGAGCCTGACAGAGCCCGACAGAGCCCGACAGAGTCCGACAGGGCCCGACAGAGCCCGACAGGGCCCGACAGAGACCGACAGAGCCCAGTAGAGCCCGACAGAGCCCGACAGAGCCCGACAGGGCCCGACAGGGCCCGATAGAGCCCGACAGAGCCCGACAGGGCCCGACAGTGCCCAGTAGATTCCGACAGAGCCCGACAGGGCCCGACAGAGCCCGACAGAGCCCGACAGAGCCCGACAGGGCCCGACAGGGCCCGACAGAGCCCAGTAGAGCCCGACAGATCCCGACAGAGCCCGACAGAGCCCAGTAGAGCCCGACAGAGCCCGACAGAGCCCGACAGGGCCCGACAGGGCCCGACAGAGCCCGACAGGGCCCGACAGAGCCCGACAGAGCCCGAGAGGGCCCGACAGAGCCCGACAGAGCCCGACAGGGCCCAGTAGAGCCCGACAGAGCCCGACAGAGCCCGACAGAGCCCGACAAAGCCCGACAGGGCCCGACAGGGCCCGACAGAGCCCGACAGGGCCCGACAGAGCCCGACAGAGCCCGACAGAGCCGGACAGGGCCCGACAGAGCCCAACAGAGCCCGACAGAGTCCGACAGGGCCCAGTAGAGCCCGACAGAGCCCGACAGAGCCCGACAGAGCCCGACAGGGCCCGACAGAGCCCGACAGAGCCCGACAGAGCCCAGTAGAGCTCGACAGAGCCCGACAGAGCCCGACAGGGCCCGACAGGGCCCAGTAGAGCCCGACAGGGCCCGACAGAGCCCCACAGAGCCCAGTAGAGCTCGACAGAGCCCGACAGAGCCCGACAGGGCCCGACAGGGTGCAGTAGAGCCCGACAGAGCCCGACAGAGCCCGACAGGGCCCGACAGGGCCCGACAGAACCCGTCAGAGACCAGTAGAGCCCGACAGAGCCCGACAGAGCCCGACAGAGCCCGACAGAGCCCGACAGGTCCCGACCGAGCCCGACAGAGCACAGTAGAGCCCGACAGAGCCCGACAGAGCCCGACAGAGCCCGACAGAGCACAGTAGAGCCCGACAGAGCCCGACAGGGCCCGACAGAGCCCGACAGGGCCCGACAGAGCCCGACAGGGCCCAGTAGAGCCCAGTAGAGCCTGACAGAGCCCGACAGAGCCCGACAGGGCCCGACAGAGCCCGACAGGGCCCGACAGGGCCCGACAGAGCCCGACAGAGCCCGACAGGACCCGACAGAGCCCGACAGAGCCCAGTAGAGCCTGACAGAGCCCGACAGAGCCCGACAGAGCTCGACAGGGCCCGACAGAGCCCGACAGAGCCCGACAGAGCCCGACAGGGCCCGACAGAGCCCAGTAGAGCCCGACAGAGCCCGACAGAGCCCGACAGGGCCCAGTAGAGCCCGACAGAGCCCGACAGAGCCCGACAGAGCCCGACAGGGCCCGACAGAGCCCGACAGAGCCCGACAGGGCCCAGTAGAGCCTCACAGAGCCCGACAGAGCTCGACAGAGCCCGACAAAGCCCGACAGGGCCCGACAGGGCCCGACAGAGCCCGATAGGGCCCGAAAGAGCCCAACAGTGCCCAATAGAGCCCGACAGGGCCCAGTAGAGCCTGACAGAGCCCAACAGAGCCCGACAGAGTCCGACAGGGCCCGACAGAGCCCGACAGGGCCCGACAGAGCCCGACAGAGCCCAGTAGAGCCCGACAGAACCCGACAGAGCCCGACAGCGCCCGACAGGGCCCGACAGAGCCCGACAGGGCCCGACAGGGCCCGACAGGGCCCAGTAGAGCCCGACAGAGCCCGATAGGGCCCGACAGAGCCCGACAGAGCCCGACAGAGCCCGACAGGGCCCGACAGGGCCCGACAGAGCCCAGTAGAGCCCGACAGAGCCCGACAGAGCCCGACAGATCCCGACAGAGCCCGACAGAGCCCGACAGGGCCCGACAGAGCCCGACAGAGCCCAGTAGAGCCCGACAGAGCCCGACAGGGCCCGACAGAGCCCGACAGGGCCCGACAGAGCCCGACAGAGCCCAGTAGAGCCCGACAGGGCCCGACAGAGCCCGACAGAGCCCGACAGAGCCCAGTAGAGCCCGACAGAGCCCGACAGAGCCCGACAGGGCCCGACAGGGCGCAGTAGAGCCCGACAGAGCCCGACAGAGCCCGACAGAGCCCGACAGAGCCCAGTAGAGCCCGACAGGGCCCGACCGAGCCCGACAGAGCACAGTAGAGCCCGACAGAGCCCGACAGAGCCCGACAGAGCCCGACAGAGCCCGACAGCGCCCAGTAGAGCCCAGTAGAACCCGACAGAGCCCAGTAGAGCCCGACAGAGCCCGACAGAGCCCGACAGAGCCCGACAGGGCCCGACAGGGCCCGACAGGGCCCGACAGAACCCGACAGAGCCCGACAGAGCCCAGTAGAGCCTGACAGAGCCCGACAGAGCCCGACAGAGCTCGACAGGGCCCGACAGGGCCCGACAGAGCCCGACAGAGCCCGACAGAGCCCGACAGGGCCCGACAGGGCCCGACAGAGCCCGACAGAGCCCAGTAGAGCCCGACAGAGCCCGACAGAGCCCGACAGAGCCCGACAGGGCCCAGTAGAGCCCGACAGAGCCCGACAGAGCCCGACAGGGCCCGACAGAGCCCGACAGAGCCCGACAGGGCCCAGTAGAGCCTCACAGAGCCCGACATAGCTCGACAGGGCCCGACAGAGCCCGACAGGGCCCGAAAGAGCCCGACAGTGCCCGATAGAGACCGACAGGGCCCAGTAGAGCCTGACAGAGCCCGACAGAGCCCGACAGAGTCCGACAGGGCCCGACAGAGCCCGACAGGGCCCGACAGAGACCGACAGAGCCCAGTAGAGCCCGACAGAGCCCGACAGAGCCCGACAGGGCCCGAAAGGGCCCGACAGAGCCTGACAGAGCCCGACAGTGCCCAGTAGAGCCCGACAGAGCCCGACAGGGCCCGACAGAGCCCGACAGAGCCCGACAGAGCCCGACAGTGCCCGACAGAGCCCGACAGAGCCCAGTAGAGCCCGACAGAGCCCGACAGAGCCCGACAGATCCCGACAGAGCCCGACAGAGCCCAGTAGAGCCCGACAGAGCCCGACAGAGCCCGACAGAACCCGACAGGGCCCGACAGGGCCCAACAGAGCCCGACAGAGCCCGACAGGGCCCGACAGAGCCCGACAGGGCCCGACAGGGAACAGTAGAGCCCAGTAGAGCCCGACAGAGCCCGACAGAGCCCGACAGGGCCCGACAGGGCCCAGTAGAGCCCGACAGAGCCCGACAGGGCCCGACAGGGCCCGACAGGGCCCAGTAGATCCCGACAGAGCCCGACAGAGCCCGACAGAGCCCGACAGGGCCCGACAGAGCCCGACAGAGCCCGACAGGGCCCGACAGAGCCCGAGAGAGCCCGACAGGGCCCGACAGAGCCCGACAGAGCCCGACAGAGCCCGACAGGGCCCAGTAGAGCCCGACAGAGCCCGACAGAGCAGGACAGGGCCCGACAGAGCCCGACAGAGCCCGACAGAGCCCGACAGGGCCCAGTAGAGCCCGACAGAGCCCGAAAAAGCCCGACAGAGCCCGACACGGCCCGACAGAGCCCGACAGGGCCCGACAGAGCCCGACAGAGCCCGACAGGGCCCAGTAGAGCCCGACAGAGCCCGACAGAGCCCGACAAAGCCCGACAGGGCCCGACAGGGCCCGACAGAGCCCGACAGGGCCCGACAGGGCCCGACAGAGCCCGACAGAGCCGGACAGGGCCCGACAGAGCCCGACAGGGCCCAGTAGAGCCCGACAGAGCCCGACAGAGCCCGACAGAGCCCGACAGGGCCCGACAGAGCCCAGTAGAGCTCGACAGAGCCCGACAGAGCCCGACAGGGCCCGACAGGGCCCGACAGGGCTCGACAGGGCCCAGTAGAGCCCGACAGAGCCCGACAGAGCCCCACAGAGCCCCACAGAGCCCGACAGGGCCCAGTTTAGCCCAGTAGAGCCCGACAGAGCCCGACAGAGCCCGACAGAGCCCGCAAGGGCCCGACAGGGCCCGACAGAGCCCGACAGAGCCCAGTAGAGCCCGACAGGGCCCGACAGAGCCCGACAGAGCCCGACAGGGCCCGACAGAGCCCGACAGAGCCCGACAGGGCCCGACAGGGCCCGACAAGGCCCAGTAGAGCCTGACAGAGCCCGACAGGGCCCGACAGGGCCCGACAGGGCCCAGTAGAACCCGACAGAGCCCGACAGAGCCCGACAGAGCCCGACAGAGCCCAGTAGAGCCCGACAGAGCCCGACAGGGCCCGACAGAGCCCGACAGGGCCCGACAGAGCCCAACAGGGCCCAGTAGAGCCCAGTAGAGCCTGACAGAGCCCGACAGAGCCCGACAGGGCCCGACAGAGCCCGACAGGGCCCGACAGGGCCCGACAGAGCCCGACAGAGCCCGACAGGACCCGACAGAGCCCGACAGAGCCCAGTAGAGCCTGACAGAGCCCGACAGAGCCCGACAGAGCTCGACAGGGCCCGACAGAGCCCGACAGAGCCCGACAGAGCCCGACAGGGCCCGACAGAGCCCAGTAGAGCCCGACAGAGCCCGACAGAGCCCGACAGGGCCCAGTAGAGCCCGACAGAGCCCGACAGAGCCCGACAGAGCCCGACAGGGCCCGACAGAGCCCGACAGAGCCCGACAGGGCCCAGTAGAGCCTCACAGAGCCCGACAGAGCTCGACAGAGCCCGACAAAGCCCGACAGGGCCCGACAGGGCCCGACAGAGCCCGATAGGGCCCGAAAGAGCCCAACAGTGCCCAATAGAGCCCGACAGGGCCCAGTAGAGCCTGACAGAGCCCAACAGAGCCCGACAGAGTCCGACAGGGCCCGACAGAGCCCGACAGGGCCCGACAGAGCCCGACAGAGCCCAGTAGAGCCCGACAGAACCCGACAGAGCCCGACAGCGCCCGACAGGGCCCGACAGAGCCCGACAGGGCCCGACAGGGCCCGACAGGGCCCAGTAGAGCCTGACAGAGCCCGATAGGGCCCGACAGAGCCCGACAGAGCCCGACAGAGCCCGACAGGGCCCGACAGGGCCCGACAGAGCCCGACAGAGCCCAGTAGAGCCCGACAGAGCCCGACAGAGCCCGACAGATCCCGACAGAGCCCGACAGAGCCCGACAGGGCCCGACAGAGCCCGACAGAGCCCAGTAGAGCCCGACAGAGCCCGACAGGGCCCGACAGAGCCCGACAGGGCCCGACAGAGCCCGACAGAGCCCAGTAGAGCCCGACAGGGCCCGACAGAGCCCGACAGAGCCCGACAGAGCCCAGTAGAGCCCGACAGAGCCCGACAGAGCCCGACAGGGCCCGACAGGGCGCAGTAGAGCCCGACAGAGCCCGACAGAGCCCGACAGGGCCCTACAGGGCCCGACAGAGCCCGACAGAGCCCAGTAGAGCCCGACAGAGCCCAGTAGAGCCCGACAGAGCCCGACAGAGCCCGACAGAGCCCGACAGGGCCCGACAGGGCCCGACAGAGCCCAGTAGAGCCCGACAGGGCCCGACAGAGCCCGACAGAGCCCGACAGAGCCCGACAGAGCCCGACAGAGCCCGACAGGGCCCGACCGAGCCCGACAGAGCACAGTAGAGCCCGACAGAGCCCGACAGAGCCCGACAGAGCCCGACAGAGCCCGACAGCGCCCAGTAGAGCCCAGTAGAACCCGACAGAGCCCAGTAGAGCCCGACAGAGCCCGACAGAGCCCGACAGAGCCCGACAGGGCCCGACAGGGCCCGACAGGGCCCGACAGAACCCGACAGAGCCCGACAGAGCCCAGTAGAGCCTGACAGAGCCCGACAGAGCCCGACAGAGCTCGACAGGGCCCGACAGGGCCCGACAGAGCCCGACAGAGCCCGACAGAGCCCGACAGGGCCCGACAGGGCCCGACAGAGCCCGACAGAGCCCAGTAGAGCCCGACAGAGCCCGACAGAGCCCGACAGAGCCCGACAGGGCCCAGTAGAGCCCGACAGAGCCCGACAGAGCCCGACAGAGCCCGACAGGGCCCGACAGAGCCCGACAGAGCCCGACAGGGCCCAGTAGAGCCTCACAGAGCCCGACATAGCTCGACAGGGCCCGACAGAGCCCGACAGGGCCCGAAAGAGCCCGACAGTGCCCGATAGAGCCCGACAGGGCCCAGTAGAGCCTGACAGAGCCCGACAGAGCCCGACAGAGTCCGACAGGGCCCGACAGAGCCCGACAGGGCCCGACAGAGACCGACAGAGCCCAGTAGAGCCCGACAGAGCCCGACAGAGCCCGACAGGGCCCGAAAGGGCCCGACAGAGCCTGACAGAGCCCGACAGTGCCCAGTAGAGCCCGACAGAGCCCGACAGGGCCCGACAGAGCCCGACAGAGCCCGACAGAGCCCGACAGTGCCCGACAGAGCCCGACAGAGCCCAGTAGAGCCCGACAGAGCCCGACAGAGCCCGACAGATCCCGACAGAGCCCGACAGAGCCCAGTAGAGCCCGACAGAGCCCGACAGAGCCCGACAGAACCCGACAGGGCCCGACAGGGCCCAACAGAGCCCGACAGAGCCCGACAGGGCCCGACAGAGCCCGACAGGGCCCGACAGGGAACAGTAGAGCCCAGTAGAGCCCGACAGAGCCCGACAGAGCCCGACAGGGCCCGACAGGGCCCAGTAGAGCCCGACAGAGCCCGACAGGGCCCGACAGGGCCCGACAGGGCCCAGTAGATCCCGACAGAGCCCGACAGAGCCCGACAGAGCCCGACAGGGCCCGACAGAGCCCGACAGAGCCCGACAGGGCCCGACAGAGCCCGACAGAGCCCGACAGGGCCCGACAGAGCCCGACAGAGCCCGACAGGGCCCGACAGAGCCCGACAGAGCCCGACAGAGCCCGACAGGGCCCAGTAGAGCCCGACAGAGCCCGACAGAGCAGGACAGGGCCCGACAGGGCCCAGTAGAGCCCGACAGAGCCCGAAAAAGCCCGACAGAGCCCGACACGGCCCGACAGAGCCCGACAGGGCCCGACAGAGCCCGACAGAGCCCGACAGGGCCCAGTAGAGCCCGACAGAGCCCGACAGAGCCCGACAGAGCCCGACAGGGCCCAGTAGAGCCCGACAGAGCCCGAAAAAGCCCGACAGAGCCCGACACGGCCCGACAGAGCCCGACAGGGCCCGACAGAGCCCGACAGAGCCCGACAGGGCCCAGTAGAGCCCGACAGAGCCCGACAGAGCCCGACAAAGCCCGACAGGGCCCGACAGGGCCCGACAGAGCCCGACAGGGCCCGACAGGGCCCGACAGAGCCCGACAGAGCCGGACAGGGCCCGACAGAGCCGGACAGGGCCCGACAGAGCCCGACAGGGCCCAGTAGAGCCCGACAGAGCCCGACAGAGCCCGACAGGGCCCGACAGGGCCCGACAGAACCCGTCAGAGACCAGTAGAGCCCGACAGAGCCCGACAGAGCCCGACAGAGCCCGACAGAGCCCGACAGGTCCCGACCGAGCCCGACAGAGCACAGTAGAGCCCGACAGAGCCCGACAGAGCCCGACAGAGCCCGACAGAGCACAGTAGAGCCCGACAGAGCCCGACAGGGCCCGACAGAGCCCGACAGGGCCCGACAGAGCCCGACAGGGCCCAGTAGAGCCCAGTAGAGCCTGACAGAGCCCGACAGAGCCCGACAGGGCCCGACAGAGCCCGACAGGGCCCGACAGGGCCCGACAGAGCCCGACAGAGCCCGACAGGACCCGACAGAGCCCGACAGAGCCCAGTAGAGCCTGACAGAGCCCGACAGAGCCCGACAGAGCTCGACAGGGCCCGACAGAGCCCGACAGAGCCCGACAGAGCCCGACAGGGCCCGACAGAGCCCAGTAGAGCCCGACAGAGCCCGACAGAGCCCGACAGGGCCCAGTAGAGCCCGACAGAGCCCGACAGAGCCCGACAGAGCCCGACAGGGCCCGACAGAGCCCGACAGAGCCCGACAGGGCCCAGTAGAGCCTCACAGAGCCCGACAGAGCTCGACAGAGCCCGACAAAGCCCGACAGGGCCCGACAGGGCCCGACAGAGCCCGATAGGGCCCGAAAGAGCCCAACAGTGCCCAATAGAGCCCGACAGGGCCCAGTAGAGCCTGACAGAGCCCAACAGAGCCCGACAGAGTCCGACAGGGCCCGACAGAGCCCGACAGGGCCCGACAGAGCCCGACAGAGCCCAGTAGAGCCCGACAGAACCCGACAGAGCCCGACAGCGCCCGACAGGGCCCGACAGAGCCCGACAGGGCCCGACAGGGCCCGACAGGGCCCAGTAGAGCCCGACAGAGCCCGATAGGGCCCGACAGAGCCCGACAGAGCCCGACAGAGCCCGACAGGGCCCGACAGGGCGCGACAGAGCCCAGTAGAGCCCGACAGAGCCCGACAGAGCCCGACAGATCCCGACAGAGCCCGACAGAGCCCGACAGGGCCCGACAGAGCCCGACAGAGCCCAGTAGAGCCCGACAGAGCCCGACAGGGCCCGACAGAGCCCGACAGGGCCCGACAGAGCCCGACAGAGCCCAGTAGAGCCCGACAGGGCCCGACAGAGCCCGACAGAGCCCGACAGAGCCCAGTAGAGCCCGACAGAGCCCGACAGAGCCCGACAGGGCCCGACAGGGCGCAGTAGAGCCCGACAGAGCCCGACAGAGCCCGACAGAGCCCGACAGAGCCCAGTAGAGCCCGACAGGGCCCGACCGAGCCCGACAGAGCACAGTAGAGCCCGACAGAGCCCGACAGAGCCCGACAGAGCCCGACAGAGCCCGACAGCGCCCAGTAGAGCCCAGTAGAACCCGACAGAGCCCAGTAGAGCCCGACAGAGCCCGACAGAGCCCGACAGAGCCCGACAGGGCCCGACAGGGCCCGACAGGGCCCGACAGAACCCGACAGAGCCCGACAGAGCCCAGTAGAGCCTGACAGAGCCCGACAGAGCCCGACAGAGCTCGACAGGGCCCGACAGGGCCCGACAGAGCCCGACAGAGCCCGACAGAGCCCGACAGGGCCCGACAGGGCCCGACAGAGCCCGACAGAGCCCAGTAGAGCCCGACAGAGCCCGACAGAGCCCGACAGAGCCCGACAGGGCCCAGTAGAGCCCGACAGAGCCCGACAGAGCCCGACAGGGCCCGACAGAGCCCGACAGAGCCCGACAGGGCCCGACAGGGCCCAGTAGAGCCCGACAGAGCCCGACAGGGCCCGACAGGGCCCGACAGGGCCCAGTAGATCCCGACAGAGCCCGACAGAGCCCGACAGAGCCCGACAGGGCCCGACAGAGCCCGACAGAGCCCGACAGGGCCCGACAGAGCCCGAGAGAGCCCGACAGGGCCCGACAGAGCCCGACAGAGCCCGACAGAGCCCGACAGGGCCCAGTAGAGCCCGACAGAGCCCGACAGAGCAGGACAGGGCCCGACAGAGCCCGACAGAGCCCGACAGAGCCCGACAGAGCCCGACAGGGCCCAGTAGAGCCCGACAGAGCCCGAAAAAGCCCGACAGAGCCCGACACGGCCCGACAGAGCCCGACAGGGCCCGACAGAGCCCGACAGAGCCCGACAGGGCCCAGTAGAGCCCGACAGAGCCCGACAGAGCCCGACAAAGCCCGACAGGGCCCGACAGGGCCCGACAGAGCCCGACAGGGCCCGACAGGGCCCGACAGAGCCCGACAGAGCCGGACAGGGCCCGACAGAGCCCGACAGGGCCCAGTAGAGCCCGACAGAGCCCGACAGAGCCCGACAGAGCCCGACAGGGCCCGACAGAGCCCAGTAGAGCTCGACAGAGCCCGACAGAGCCCGACAGGGCCCGACAGGGCCCGACAGGGCTCGACAGGGCCCAGTAGAGCCCGACAGAGCCCGACAGAGCCCCACAGAGCCCCACAGAGCCCGACAGGGCCCAGTTTAGCCCAGTAGAGCCCGACAGAGCCCGACAGAGCCCGACAGAGCCCGCAAGGGCCCGACAGGGCCCGACAGAGCCCGACAGAGCCCAGTAGAGCCCGACAGGGCCCGACAGAGCCCGACAGAGCCCGACAGGGCCCGACAGAGCCCGACAGAGCCCGACAGGGCCCGACAGGGCCCGACAAGGCCCAGTAGAGCCTGACAGAGCCCGACAGGGCCCGACAGGGCCCGACAGGGCCCAGTAGAACCCGACAGAGCCCGACAGAGCCCGACAGAGCCCGACAGAGCCCAGTAGAGCCCGACAGAGCCCGACAGGGCCCGACAGAGCCCGACAGGGCCCGACAGAGCCCAACAGGGCCCAGTAGAGCCCAGTAGAGCCTGACAGAGCCCGACAGAGCCCGACAGGGCCCGACAGAGCCCGACAGGGCCCGACAGGGCCCGACAGAGCCCGACAGAGCCCGACAGGACCCGACAGAGCCCGACAGAGCCCAGTAGAGCCTGACAGAGCCCGACAGAGCCCGACAGAGCTCGACAGGGCCCGACAGAGCCCGACAGAGCCCGACAGAGCCCGACAGGGCCCGACAGAGCCCAGTAGAGCCCGACAGAGCCCGACAGAGCCCGACAGGGCCCAGTAGAGCCCGACAGAGCCCGACAGAGCCCGACAGAGCCCGACAGGGCCCGACAGAGCCCGACAGAGCCCGACAGGGCCCAGTAGAGCCTCACAGAGCCCGACAGAGCTCGACAGAGCCCGACAAAGCCCGACAGGGCCCGACAGGGCCCGACAGAGCCCGATAGGGCCCGAAAGAGCCCAACAGTGCCCAATAGAGCCCGACAGGGCCCAGTAGAGCCTGACAGAGCCCAACAGAGCCCGACAGAGTCCGACAGGGCCCGACAGAGCCCGACAGGGCCCGACAGAGCCCGACAGAGCCCAGTAGAGCCCGACAGAACCCGACAGAGCCCGACAGCGCCCGACAGGGCCCGACAGAGCCCGACAGGGCCCGACAGGGCCCGACAGGGCCCAGTAGAGCCTGACAGAGCCCGATAGGGCCCGACAGAGCCCGACAGAGCCCGACAGAGCACGACAGGGCCCGACAGGGCCCGACAGAGCCCGACAGAGCCCAGTAGAGCCCGACAGAGCCCGACAGAGCCCGACAGATCCCGACAGAGCCCGACAGAGCCCGACAGGGCCCGACAGAGCCCGACAGAGCCCAGTAGAGCCCGACAGAGCCCGACAGGGCCCGACAGAGCCCGACAGGGCCCGACAGAGCCCGACAGAGCCCAGTAGAGCCCGACAGGGCCCGACAGAGCCCGACAGAGCCCGACAGAGCCCAGTAGAGCCCGACAGAGCCCGACAGAGCCCGACAGGGCCCGACAGGGCGCAGTAGAGCCCGACAGAGCCCGACAGAGCCCGACAGGGCCCTACAGGGCCCGACAGAGCCCGACAGAGCCCAGTAGAGCCCGACAGAGCCCAGTAGAGCCCGACAGAGCCCGACAGAGCCCGACAGAGCCCGACAGGGCCCGACAGGGCCCGACAGAGCCCAGTAGAGCCCGACAGGGCCCGACAGAGCCCGACAGAGCCCGACAGAGCCCGACAGAGCCTGACAGGGCCCGACAGGGCCCGACAGAGCCCGAGAGAGTACAGTAGAGCCCGACAGAGCCCGACAGAGCCCGACAGAGCCCGACAGGGCCCGACCGAGCCCGACAGAGCACAGTAGAGCCCGACAGAGCCCGACAGAGCCCGACAGAGCCCGACAGAGCCCGACAGCGCCCAGTAGAGCCCAGTAGAACCCGACAGAGCCCAGTAGAGCCCGACAGAGCCCGACAGAGCCCGACAGAGCCCGACAGGGCCCGACAGGGCCCGACAGGGCCCGACAGAACCCGACAGAGCCCGACAGAGCCCAGTAGAGCCTGACAGAGCCCGACAGAGCCCGACAGAGCTCGACAGGGCCCGACAGGGCCCGACAGAGCCCGACAGAGCCCGACAGAGCCCGACAGGGCCCGACAGGGCCCGACAGAGCCCGACAGAGCCCAGTAGAGCCCGACAGAGCCCGACAGAGCCCGACAGAGCCCGACAGGGCCCAGTAGAGCCCGACAGAGCCCGACAGAGCCCGACAGAGCCCGACAGGGCCCGACAGAGCCCGACAGAGCCCGACAGGGCCCAGTAGAGCCTCACAGAGCCCGACATAGCTCGACAGGGCCCGACAGAGCCCGACAGGGCCCGAAAGAGCCCGACAGTGCCCGATAGAGCCCGACAGGGCCCAGTAGAGCCTGACAGAGCCCGACAGAGCCCGACAGAGTCCGACAGGGCCCGACAGAGCCCGACAGGGCCCGACAGAGACCGACAGAGCCCAGTAGAGCCCGACAGAGCCCGACAGAGCCCGACAGGGCCCGAAAGGGCCCGACAGAGCCTGACAGAGCCCGACAGTGCCCAGTAGAGCCCGACAGAGCCCGACAGGGCCCGACAGAGCCCGACAGAGCCCGACAGAGCCCGACAGTGCCCGACAGAGCCCGACAGAGCCCAGTAGAGCCCGACAGAGCCCGACAGAGCCCGACAGATCCCGACAGAGCCCGACAGAGCCCAGTAGAGCCCGACAGAGCCCGACAGAGCCCGACAGAACCCGACAGGGCCCGACAGGGCCCAACAGAGCCCGACAGAGCCCGACAGGGCCCGACAGAGCCCGACAGGGCCCGACAGGGAACAGTAGAGCCCAGTAGAGCCCGACAGAGCCCGACAGAGCCCGACAGGGCCCGACAGGGCCCAGTAGAGCCCGACAGAGCCCGACAGGGCCCGACAGGGCCCGACAGGGCCCAGTAGATCCCGACAGAGCCCGACAGAGCCCGACAGAGCCCGACAGGGCCCGACAGAGCCCGACAGAGCCCGACAGGGCCCGACAGAGCCCGACAGAGCCCGACAGGGCCCGACAGAGCCCGACAGAGCCCGACAGGGCCCGACAGAGCCCGACAGAGCCCGACAGAGCCCGACAGGGCCCAGTAGAGCCCGACAGAGCCCGACAGAGCAGGACAGGGCCCGACAGAGCCCGACAGAGCCCGACAGAGCCCGACAGAGCCCGACAGGGCCCAGTAGAGCCCGACAGAGCCCGAAAAAGCCCGACAGAGCCCGACACGGCCCGACAGAGCCCGACAGGGCCCGACAGAGCCCGACAGAGCCCGACAGGGCCCAGTAGAGCCCGACAGAGCCCGACAGAGCCCGACAAAGCCCGACAGGGCCCGACAGGGCCCGACAGAGCCCGACAGGGCCCGACAGGGCCCGACAGAGCCCGACAGAGCCGGACAGGGCCCGACAGAGCCGGACAGGGCCCGACAGAGCCCGACAGGGCCCAGTAGAGCCCGACAGAGCCCGACAGAGCCCGACAGAGCCCGACAGAGCCCGACAGGGCCCGACAGAGCCCAGTAGAGCTCGACAGAGCCCGACAGAGCCCGACAGGGCCCGACAGGGCCCGACAGGGCTCGACAGGGCCCAGTAGAGCCCGACAGAGCCCGACAGAGCCCGACAGAGCCCGCAAGGGCCCGACAGGGCCCGACAGAGCCCGACAGAGCCCAGTAGAGCCCGACAGGGCCCGACAGAGCCCGACAGAGCCCGACAGGGCCCGACAGAGCCCGACAGAGCCCGACAGGGCCCGACAAGGCCCAGTAGAGCCTGACAGAGCCCGACAGGGCCCGACAGGGCCCGACAGGGCCCAGTAGAACCCGACAGAGCCCGACAGAGCCCGACAGAGCCCGACAGAGCCCAGTAGAGCCCGACAGAGCCCGACAGAGCCCGACAGGGCCTGACAGGGCCCAGTAGAGCCCGACAGAGCCCGACAGAGCCCGACAGGGCCCGACAGGGCCCGACAGAGCCCGACAGAGCTCGACAGAGCCCAGTAGAGCCCAGTAGAGCCCGACAGAGCCCGACAGAGCCCGACAGAACCCGACAGAGATCGACAGAGCCCAGTAGAGCCCGACAGAGCCCGACAGAGCCCAGTAGAGCCCGACAGGGCCCGACAGGGCCCGACAGGACCCAATAGAGCCCGACAGAGCCCGACAGGGCCCGACAGAGCCCGACAGAGCCTGACATAGCCCAGTAGAGCCCGACAGATCCCGACAGGGCCCGACAGAGCCCGACAGAGGCCGACAGAGCCCGACAGGGCCCGACAGAGCCCGACAGAGCCCGACAGAGCCCGACAGAGCCCGACAGGGCCCGACAGAGCCCAGTAGAGCCCGACAGAGCCCGACAGAGCCCGACAGAGCCCGACAGAGCCCGACAGGGCCCGACAGAGCCCAGTACAGCCCGACAGAGCCCGACAGAGCCCGACAGAGCCCGACAGGGCCCGACAGGGCCCGACAGAGCCCGACAGAGCCTGACAGGGCCCGACAGAGCCCAGTAGAGCCCGACAGAGCCCGACAGATTCCGACAGGGCCCGACAGAGCCCGACAGAGCCCGACAGAGCCCGACAGGGCCCGACAGAGCCCGACAGAGCCCGACAGGGCCCAACAGAGCCCGACAGGGCCCGACAGGGCCCGACAGGGCCCAGTAGAACCCGACAGAGCCCGACAGAGCCCAGTAGAGCCCAGTAGAGCCCGACAGAGCCCGACAGAGCCTGACAGAGCCCGACAGAGGCCGACAGGGCCCAGTAGAGCCCGACAGAGCCCGACAGAGCCCGACAGAGCCCAACAGAGCCCGACAGGGCCCAGTAGAGCCCGACAGAGCCCGACAGAGCCCGACAGAGCCCGACAGGGCCCGACAGAGCCCGACAGAGCCCGACAGAACCCGACAGAGCCCGACAGAGCCCAGTAGAGCCCGACAGAGCCCGACAGAGCCCGACAGGGCCCGACAGGGCCCGACAGGGCCCAGTAGAGCCCGACAGGGCCCGACAGGGCCCAGTAGAGCCCGACAGAGCCTGACAGAGACCGACAGAGCCCGAAAGGGCCCGACAGAGCCCGACAGAGCCCGACAGAGCCCAGTAGAGCCCGACAGAGCCCGACAGGGCCCGACAGAGCCCGACAGGGTCCGACAGAGCCCGACAGAGCCCGACAGGGCCCGACAGGGCCCGACAGGGCCCGACAGAGCCCGCAACGGCCCGACAGGGCCCGACAGAGCCCGACAGAGCCCAGTAGAGCCCGACAGAGCCCGACAGAGCCCGACAGAGCCCAGTAGAGCCCGACAGAGCCCGACAGAGCCCGACAGGTCCCAGTAGAGCCCGACAGAGCCCGACAGGGCCCGACAGGGCCCGACAGGGCCCAGTGGAGCCCGACAGAGCCCGACAGAGCCCGACAGGGCCCGACAGGGCCCGACAGAGCCCGACAGAGCCCGACAGGGCCCGACAGAGCCCGACAGAGCCCGACAGGGCCCAGTAGAGCCCGACAGAGCCCGACAGAGCCCGACAGAGCCTGACAAAGCCCGACAGGGCCCGACAGGGCCCGACAGAGCCCGACAGAGCCCGACAGAGCCGGACA
Source organism: Caloenas nicobarica (assembly GCF_036013445.1). Lineage (NCBI taxonomy): Eukaryota > Metazoa > Chordata > Aves > Columbiformes > Columbidae > Caloenas > Caloenas nicobarica. The sequence goes on from NW_027017162.1 coordinate 58,128, forward strand.
GGGCCCGACAGAGCCCGACAGAGCCCGACAGAGCCCGACAGGGCCCAGTAGAGCCCGACAGAGCCCGACAGAGCCCGACAGAGGCCGACAGCGCCCGACAGGGCCCAGTAGAGCCCGACAGAGCCCGACAGAGCCCGACAGGGCCCGACAGAGCCCGACAGAGCCCGACAGGGCCCGACAGGGCCCAGTAGAGCCCGACAGAGCCCAACAGGGCCCGACAGAGCCCGACAGAGCCCGACAGAGCCCGACAGGGCCCAGTAGAGCCCGACAGAGCCCGACAGAGCCCGACAGAGCCCGACAGGGCCCGACAGGGCCCGACAGAGCCCGACAGGGCCCGACAGAGCCCGACAGAGCCCGACAGGGCCCAGTAGAGCCCGACAGAGCCCGACAGAGCCCGACAGAGCCCGACAGAGCCCAGTAGAGCCCGACAGAGCCCGACAGAGCCCGACAGAGGCCGACAGGGCCCGACAGAGCCCGACAGGGCCCGACAGAGCCCGACAGGGCCCGACAGGGCCCGACAGAGCCCAGTAGAGCCCGACAGAGCCCGACAGGGACCGACAGAGCCCGACAGGGCCCAGTAGAGCCCGACAGAGCCCGATAGAGCCCGACAGGGCCCGACAGGGCCCGACAGGGCCCAGTGGAGCCCGACAGAGCCCGACAGAGCCCAGTAGAGCCCAGTAGAGCCCGACAGAGCCCGACAGAGCCCGACAGAGCCCGACAGGGCCCGACAGAGCCCGACAGAGCCCGACAGAGCCCAGTAGAGCCCGACAGAGCCCGACAGAGCCCGACAGAGCCCGACAGGGCCCGACAGAGCCCGACAGAGCCCGACAGGGCCCAACAGGGCCCGACAGAGCCCGACAGGGCCCGACAGAGCCCGACAGAGCCCGACAGAGCCCGACAGGGCCCCACAGAGCCCGAAAGAGCCCGACAGGGCCCAGTAGAGCCCGACAGAGCCCGACAGAGCCCGACAGAGCCCGACAGGGCCCGACAGGGCCCGACAGAGCCCGACAGAGCCCGACAGGGCCCAGTAGAGCCCGACAGAGCCCGACAGAGCCCGACAGGGCCCGACAGGGCCCGACAGGGCCCGACAGAGCCCGACAGGGTCCGACAGAGCCCGACAGAGCCCGACAGGGCCCAGTAGAGCCCGACAGAGCCCGACAGAGCCCGACAGAGCCCAGTAGAGCCCGACAGAGCCCGACAGAGCCCGACAGAGCCCGACAGGGCCCGACAGGGCCCGACAGAGCCCGACAGAGCCCGACAGAGCCCGACAGAGCCCGACAGGGCCCAGTAGAGCCCGACAGAGCCCGACAGAGCCCGACAGAGCCCGACAGAGCCCAGTAGAGCCCGACAGAGCCCGACAGAGCCCGACAGGGCCCGACAGGGCCCGACAGAGCCCGACAGAGCCCGACAGAGCCCGACAGGGCCCGACAGAGCCCGACAGGGCCCGACAGGGCACGACAGAGCCCGACAGGGCCCGACAGGGCCCAGTAGAGCCCGACAGAGCCCGACAGAGCCCGACAGGGCCCGACAGAGCCCGACAGAGCCCGACAGAGCCCAGTAGAGCCCGACAGAGCCCGACAGAGCCCGACAGAGCCCGACAGGGCCCGACAGAGCCCGACAGAGCCCGACAGGGCCCGACAGGGCCCGACAGAGCCCGACAGGGCCCGACAGGGCCCAGTAGAGCCCGACAGAGCCCGACAGAGCCCGACAGGGCCCGACAGCGCCCGACAGGGCCCGACAGAGCCCGACAGGGCCCGACAGAGCCCGACAGAGCCCGACAGAGCCCGACAGGGCCCAGTAGAGCCCGACAGAGCCCGACAGAGCCCGACAGGGCCCGACAGGGCCCGACAGAGCCCGACAGATCCCGACAGGGCCCAGTAGAGCCCGACAGAGCCCAGTAGAGCCCAGTAGAGCCCGACAGAGCCCGACAGAGCCCGACAGAGCCCGACAGGGCCCGACAGGGCCCGACAGGGCCCAGTAGAGCCCGACAGAGCCCGACAGGGCCCGACAGAGCCCGACAGAGCCCGACAGGGCCCAGTAGAGCCCGACAGATCCCGACAGAGCCCGACAGAGCCCGACAGGGCCCGACAGGGCCCGACAGAGCCCGACAGGGCCCGACAGAGCCCGACAGAGCCCGACAGAGCCCGACAGGGCCCGACAGAGCCCGACAGAGCCCGACAGGGCCCGACAGGGCCCAGTAGAGCCCGACAGAGCCCGACAGAGCCCGACAGAGCCCGACAGGGCCCGACAGGGCCCAGTAGAGCCCGACAGAGCCCGACAGAGCCCGACAGAGCCCAGTAGAGCCCAGTAGAGCCCGACAGAGCCCGACACAGCCCGACAGAGCCCGACAGAGCCCGACAGGGCCCGACAGAGCCCGACAGGGCCCCACAGAGCCCGACAGAGCCCGACAGAGCCCGACAGGGCCCAGTAGAGCCCGACAGAGCCCGACAGAGCCCGACAGAGCCCGACAGGGCCCGACAGAGCCCGTCAGAGCCCGACAGGTCCCGACAGGGCCCGACAGAGCCCGACAGAGCCCGACAGGGCCCGACAGAGCCCGACAGAGCCCGACAGGGCCCAGTAGAGCCCGACAGAGCCCAGTAGAGCCCGACAGAGCCCGACAGAGCCCGACAGGGCCTGACAGAGCCCGACAGAGCCCGACAGGGCCTGACAGAGCCCGACAGGGCCCAGTAGAGCCCGACAGAGCCCGACAAAGCCCGACAGAGCCCGACAGAGCCCAGTAGAGCCCGACAGAGCCCGACAGAGCCCGACAGGGCCCGACAGAGCCCGACAGAGCCCAGTAGAGCCCGACAGAGCCCGTCAGGGCCCGACAGGGCCCGACAGGGCCCAGTAGAGCCCGACAGAGCCCGACAGAGCCCAGTAGAGCCCAGTAGAGCCCGACAGAGCCCGACAGAGCCCGACAGAGCCCGACAGAGCCCGACAGGGCCCGACAGAGCCCGACAGAGCCCGACAGGGCCCGACAGAGCCCGACAGGGCCCGACAGGGCCCAGTAGAGCCCGACAGAGCCGGACAGAGCCCGACAGAACCCGACAGAGCCCGACAGAGCCCAGCAGAGCCCGACAGAGCCCATCAGGGCCCGACAGGGCCCAGTAGAGCCCGACAGAGCCCGACAAAGCCCGACAGAGCCCGACAGAGCCCAGTAGAGCCCGACAGAGCCTGACAGAGCCCGACAGAGCCCGACAGGGCCCGACAGGGCCCGACAGAGCCCGACAGGGCCCGACAGAGCCCGACAGAGCCCGACAGGGAACAGTAGAGCCCAGTAGAGCCCGACAGAGCCCGACAGAGCCCGACAGAGCCCGACAGGGCCTGACAGAGCCCGACAGGGCCCAGTAGAGCCCGACAGAGCCCGACAGGGCCCGACAGGGCCCGACAGGGCCCAGTAGAGCCCGACAGAAACCAGTAGAGGCCGACAGAGCCCGACAGAGCCCGACAGGGCCCGACAGAGCCCGACAGAGCCCGACAGGGCCCAGTAGAGCCCGACAGAGCCCGACAGGGCCCGACAGAGCCCGACAGAGCCCGACAGGGCCCGACAGAGCCCGACAGAGCCCGACAGGGCCCAGTAGAGCCCGACAGAGCCCGACAGAGCCCGACAGAGCCCGACAAAGCCCGACAGGGCCCGACAGGGCCCGACAGAGCCCGACAGGGCCCGACAGAGCCCGACAGAGCCCGACAGAGCCGGACAGGGCCCGACAGAGCCCAACAGAGCCCGACAGAGCCCGACAGGGCCCAGTAGAGCCCGACAGAGCCCGACAGAGCCCGACAGAGCCCGACAGGGCCCAGTAGAGCCCGACAGAGCCCGACAGGGCCCGACAGGGCCCGACAGGGCCCAGTAGAGCCCGACAGAGCCCAGTAGAGCCCGACAGAGCCCGACAGAGCCCGACAGGGCCCGACAGGGCCCGACAGAGCCCGACAGGGCCCGACAGAGCCCGACAGAGCCCGACAGGGCCCAGTAGAGCCCGACAGAGCCCGACAGAGCCCGACAGGGCCCGACAGGGCCCGACAGGGCCCGACAGAGCCCGACAGAGCCCAGTAGAGCCCAACAGAGCCCGACAGGGCCCGACAGGGAACAGTAGAGCCCAGTAGAGCCCGACAGAGCCCGACAGAGCCCGACAGAGCCCGACAGGGCCCGACAGAGCCCGACAGAACCCGACAGAGCCCGACAGAGCCCGACAGGGCCCGACACGGCCCGACAGAGCCCGACAGAGCCCGACAGAACCCGACAGAGCCCGACAGAACCCGACAGAGCCCGACAGAGCCCGACAGGGCCCGACAGGGCCCGACAGAGCCCGACAGAGCCCGACAGGGCCCGACAGAGCCCGACAGGGCCCGACAGGGAACAGTAGAGCCCAGTAGAGCCCGACAGAGCCCGACAGAGCCCGACAGGGCCCGACAGAGCCCGACAGGGCCCAGAAGAGCCCGACAGAGCCCGACAGGGCCCGACAGGGCCCGACAGGGCCCAGTAGAGCCCGACAGAGCCCAGTAGAGCCCGACAGAGCCCGCCAGAGCCCGACAGGGCCCGACAGAGCCCGACAGGGCCCAGTAGAGCCCGACAGAGCCCGACAGGGCCCGACAGGGCCCGACAGGGCCCAGTAGAGCCCGACAGAGCCCGACAGAGCCCGAGAGAGCCCGACAGGGCCCGACAGAGCTCGACAGAGCCCGACAGAGCCCGACAGAGCCCGACAGGGCCCAGTAGAGCCCGACAGAGCCCGACAGAGCCCGACAGGGCCCGACAGGGAACAGTAGAACCCAGTAGAGCCCGACAGAGCCCGACAGAGCCCGACAGAGCCCGACAGGGCCCGACAGAGCCCGACAGAACCCGACAGAGCCCGACAGAGCCCGACAGGGCCCGACAGGGCCCGACAGAGCCCGACAGAGCCCGACAGAACCTGACAGAGCCCGACAGAGCCCAGTAGAGCCCGACAGAGCCCGACAGAGCCCGACAGAGCCCGACAGGGCCCGACAGGGCCCGACAGGGCCCGACAGAGCCCGACAGGTCCCAGTTTAGCCCAGTAGAGCCCGACAGAGCCCGACAGAGCCCGACAGAGCCCAGTAGAGCCCGACAGAGCCCGACAGGGCCCGACAGAGCCCGACAGAGCCCGACAGGGCCCGACAGAGCCCGACAGAGACCAGTAGAGCCCGACAGAGCCCGACAGAGCCCGACAGAGCCCGACAGGGCCCGACAGGGCCCGACAGAGCCCGACAGGGCCCGACAGAGCCCGACAGGGCCCAGTAGAGCCCGACAGAGCCCGAGAGGGCCCGACAGGGCCCGACAGGGCCCAGTAGAGCCCGACAGAGCCCGACAGAGCCCGACAGAGCCCGACAGGGCCCGACAGGGCCCGACAGAGCCCGACAGGGCCCGACAGAGCCCAGTAGAGCCCGACAGAGCCCGACAGAGCCCGACAGAGCCCGACAAAGCCCGACAGGGCCCGACAGGGCCCAGTAGAGCCCGACAGGGCCCGACAGAGCCCGACAGAGCCCGACAGAGACCAGTAGAGCCCGACAGAGCCCGACAGAGCCCGACAGAGCCCGACAGAGCCCGACAGGGCCCGACAGAGCCCAGTAGAGCTCGACAGAGCCCGACAGAGCCCGACAGGGCCCGACAGGGCCCAGTAGAGCCCGACAGAGCCCGACAGAGCCCGACAGGGCCCGACAGGGCCCGACAGAGCCCGACAGAGCCCGACAGGGCCCGACAGACCCCAATAGAGCCCGACAGAGCCCAGTAGAGCCCGAGAGAGCCCGACAGAGCCCGACAGAGCCCGACAGGGCCCGACAGGGCCCGACAGAGCCCGACAGGGCCCAGTTTATCCCAGTAGAGCCCGACAGAGCCCGACAGAGCCCGACAGAGCCCAGTAGAGCCCGACAGAGCCCGACAGGGCCCGACAGAGCCCGACAGGGCCCGACAGGGCCCGACAGAGCCCGACAGAGACCAGTAGAGCCCGACAGAGCCCGACAGAGCCCGACAGGGCCCGACAGGGCCCGACAGGGCCCGACAGGGCCCAGTAGAGCCCGACAGAGCCCGACAGAGCCCGACAGAGCCCGACAGGGCCCGACAGAGCCCGACAGGGCCCGACAGAGCCCGACAGAGCCCGACAGGGCCCAGTAGAGCCCAACAGAGCCCGACAGAGCCCGACAGAGCCCAGTAGAGCCCGACAGAGCCCGACAGAGCCCGAAAGAGCCCGACAGAGCCCGACAGGGCCCGACAGATCCTGACAGAGCCCGACAGGGCCCGACAGAGCCCGACAGAGCCCAGTAGAGCCCGCCAGAGCCCGACAGAGGCCGACAGGGCCCGACAGAGCCCGACAGGGCCCGACAGAGCCCGACAGGGCCCAGTAGAGCCCGACAGAGCCCGACAGGGCCCGACAGGGCCCGACAGGGCCCAGCAGAGCCCGACAGAGCCCAGTATAGCCCGACAGAGCCCGACAGAGCCCGACAGGGCCCGACAGGGCCCGACAGAGCCCGACAGGGCCCGACAGGGCCCGACAGAGCCCGACAGAGCCCGACAGGGCCCAGTAGAGCCCGACAGAGCCCGACAGAGCCCGACAGAGCCCGACAAAGCCCGACAGGGCCCGACAGGGCCCGACAGGGCCCGACAGGGCCCGACAGAGCCCGACAGAGCCCGACAGAGCCCGACAGGGCCCGACAGGGCCCAGTAGAGCCCGACAGAGCCCAGTAGAGCCCGACAGAGCCCGCCAGAGCCCGACAGGGCCCGACAGAGCCCGACAGGGCCCAGTAGAGCCCGACAGAGCCCGACAGGGCCCGACAGGGCCCGACAGGGCCCAGTAGAGCCCGACAGAGCCCGACAGAGCCCGAGAGAGCCCGACAGGGCCCGACAGAGCTCGACAGAGCCCGACAGAGCCCGACAGAGCCCGACAGGGCCCAGTAGAGCCCGACAGAGCCCGACAGAGCCCGACAGGGCCCGACAGGGAACAGTAGAACCCAGTAGAGCCCGACAGAGCCCGACAGAGCCCGACAGAGCCCGACAGGGCCCGACAGAGCCCGACAGAACCCGACAGAGCCCGACAGAGCCCGACAGGGCCCGACAGGGCCCGACAGAGCCCGACAGAGCCCGACAGAACCTGACAGAGCCCGACAGAGCCCAGTAGAGCCCGACAGAGCCCGACAGAGCCCGACAGGGCCCGACAGGGCCCGACAGGGCCCGACAGAGCCCGACAGGGCCCAGTTTAGCCCAGTAGAGCCCGACAGAGCCCGACAGAGCCCGACAGAGCCCAGTAGAGCCCGACAGAGCCCGACAGGGCCCGACAGAGCCCGACAGAGCCCGACAGGGCGCGACAGAGCCCGACAGAGACCAGTAGAGCCCGACAGAGCCCGACAGAGCCCGACAGAGCCCGACAGGGCCCGACAGGGCCCGACAGAGCCCGACAGGGCCCGACAGAGCCCGACAGGGCCCAGTAGAGCCCGACAGAGCCCGAGAGGGCCCGACAGGGCCCGACAGGGCCCAGTAGAGCCCGACAGAGCCCGACAGAGCCCGACAGAGCCCGACAGGGCCCGACAGGGCCCGACAGAGCCCGACAGGGCCCGACAGAGCCCAGTAGAGCCCGACAGAGCCCGACAGAGCCCGACAGAGCCTGACAAAGCCCGACAGGGCCCGACAGGGCCCAGTAGAGCCCGACAGGGCCCGACAGAGCCCGACAGAGCCCGACAGAGCCCGACAGAGTCCAGTATAGCCCGACAGAGCCCGACAGAGCCCGACATAGCCCGACAGGGCCTGACAGGGCCCGACAGGGCCCGACAGAGCCCAGTAGAGCTCGACAGAGCCCGACAGAGCCCGACAGGGCCCGACAGGGCCCAGTAGAGCCCGACAGAGCCCGACAGAGCCCGACAGGGCCCGACAGGGCCCGACAGAGCCCGACAGAGCCCGACAGGGCCCGACAGACCCCAATAGAGCCCGACAGAGCCCAGTAGAGCCCGAGAGAGCCCGACAGAGCCCGACAGAGCCCGACAGGGCCCGACAGGGCCCGACAGAGCCCGACAGGGCCCAGTTTAGCCCAGTAGAGCCCGACAGAGCCCGACAGAGCCCGACAGAGCCCAGTAGAGCCCGACAGAGCCCGACAGGGCCCGACAGAGCCCGACAGGGCCCGACAGGGCCCGACAGAGCCCGACAGAGACCAGTAGAGCCCGACAGAGCCCGACAGAGCCCGACAGGGCCCGAAAGGGCCCGACAGGGCCCGACAGGGCCCAGTAGAGCCCGACAGAGCCCGACAGAGCCCGACAGAGCCCGACAGGGCCCGACAGAGCCCGACAGAGCCCGACAGGGCCCAGTAGAGCCCAACAGAGCCCGACAGAGCCCGACAGAGCCCAGTAGAGCCCGACAGAGCCCGACAGAGCCCGAAAGAGCCCGACAGAGCCCGACAGGGCCCGACAGATCCTGACAGAGCCCGACAGGGCCCGACAGAGCCCGACAGAGCCCAACAGAGCCCGACAGAGCCCAGTAGAGCCCGCCAGAGCCCGACAGAGGCCGACAGGGCCCGACAGAGCCCGACAGGGCCCGACAGAGCCCGACAGGGCCCGACAGGGCCCGACAGGGCCCAGTAGAGCCCGACAGAGCCCGACAGGGCCCGACAGGGCCCGACAGGGCCCAGCAGAGCCCGACAGAGCCCAGTAGAGCCCGACAGAGCCCAACAGAGCCCGACAGGGCCCGACAGGGCCCGACAGAGCCCGACAGGGCCCGACAGGGCCCGACAGAGCCCGACAGAGCCCGACAGAGCCCGACAGGGCCCAGTAGAGCCCGACAGAGCCCGACAGAGCCCGACAGAGCCCGACAAAGCCCGACAGGGCCCGACAGGGCCCGACAGAGCCCGACAGGGCCCGACAGAGCCCGACAGAGCCCGACAGAGCCGGACAGGGCCCGACAGAGCCCAACAGAGCCCGACAGAGCCCGACAGGGCCCAGTAGAGCCCGACAGAGCCCGACAGAGCCCGACAGAGCCCGACAGGGCCCGACAGAGCCCGACAGGGCCCGATAGAGCCCGACAGAGCCCAGTAGAGCTCGACAGAGCCCGACAGAGCCCGACAGGGCCCGACAGGGCCCAGTAGAGCCCGACAGGGCCCGACAGAGCCCGACAGAGCCCAGTAGAGCTCGACAGAGCCCGACAGAGCCCGACAGGGCCCGACAGGGTGCAGTAGAGCCCGACAGAGCCCGACAGAGCCCGACAGGGCCCGACAGGGCCCGACAGAACCCGTCAGAGACCAGTAGAGCCCGACAGAGCCCGACAGAGCCCGACAGAGCCCGACAGGGTCCGACCGAGCCCGACAGAGCACAGTAGAGCCCGACAGAGCCCGACAGAGCCCGACAGAGCCCGACAGAGCACAGTAGAGCCCGACAGAGCCCGACAGAGCCCGACAGGGCCCGACAGAGCCCGACAGGGCCCAGTAGAGCCCAGTAGAGCCTGACAGAGCCCGACAGAGCCCGACAGAGCCCGACAGGGCCCGACAGGGCCCGACAGGGCCCGACAGAACCCGACAGAGCCCGACAGAGCCCAGTAGAGCCTGACAGAGCCCGACAGAGCCCGACAGAGCTCGACAGGGCCCGACAGGGCCCGACAGAGCCCGACAGAGCCCGACAGAGCCCGACAGGGCCCGACAGGGCCCAGTAGAGCCCGACAGAGCCCGACAGAGCCCGACAGAGCCCGACAGGGCCCGACAGAGCCCGACAGAGCCCGACAGGGCCCAGTAGAGCCTCACAGAGCCCGACAGAGCTCGACAGAGCCCGACAAAGCCCGACAGGGCCCGACAGGGCCCGACAGAGCCCGACAGGGCCCGAAAGAGCCCGACAGAGCCCGATAGAGCCCGACAGGGCCCAGTAGAGCCTGACAGAGCCCGACAGAGCCCGACAGAGTCCGACAGGGCCCGACAGAGCCCGACAGGGCCCGACAGAGCCCGACAGAGCCCAGTAGAGCCCGACAGAACCCGACAGAGCCCGACAGAGCCCAGTAGAGCCTGACAGAGCCCGACAGAGCCCGACAGAGCTCGACAGGGCCCGACAGGGCCCGACAGAGCCCGACAGAGCCCGACAGGGCCCGACAGGGCCCGACAGAGCCAGAGAGAGCCCAGTAGAGCCCGACAGAGCCCGACAGAGCCCGACAGAGCCCGACAGGGCCCAGTAGAGCCCGACAGAGCCCGACAGGGCCCGACAGAGCCCGACAGAGCCCGACAGGGCCCAGTAGAGCCTCACAGAGCCCGACAGAGCTCGACAGGGCCCGACAGAGCCCGACAGGGCCCGAAAGAGCCCGACAGTGCCCGATAGAGCCCGACAGGGCCCAGTAGAGCCTGACAGAGCCCGACAGAGCCCGACAGAGTCCGACAGGGCCCGACAGAGCCCGACAGGGCCCGACAGAGACCGACAGAGCCCAGTAGAGCCCGACAGAGCCCGACAGAGCCCGACAGGGCCCGACAGGGCCCGACAGAGCCCGACAGGGCCCGACAGTGCCCAGTAGAGCCCGACAGAGCCCGACAGGGCCCGACAGAGCCCGACAGAGCCCGACAGAGCCCGACAGAGCCCGACAGGGCCCGACAGGGCCCGACAGAGCCCAGTAGAGCCCGACAGATCCCGACAGAGCCCGACAGAGCCCAGTAGAGCCCGACAGAGCCCGACAGAGCCCGACAGGGCCCGACAGGGCCCGACAGAGCCCGACAGGGCCCGACAGAGCCCGACAGAGCCCGAGAGGGCCCGACAGAGCCCGACAGAGCCCGACAGGGCCCAGTAGAGCCCGACAGAGCCCGACAGAGCCCGACAGAGCCCGACAAAGCCCGACAGGGCCCGACAGGGCCCGACAGAGCCCGACAGGGCCCGACAGAGCCCGACAGAGCCCGACAGAGCCGGACAGGGCCCGACAGAGCCCAACAGAGCCCGACAGAGCCCGACAGGGCCCAGTAGAGCCCGACAGAGCCCGACAGAGCCCGACAGAGCCCGACAGGGCCCGACAGAGCCCGACAGAGCCCGACAGAGCCCAGTAGAGCTCGACAGAGCCCGACAGAGCCCGACAGGGCCCGACAGGGCTCAGTAGAGCCCGACAGGGCCCGACAGAGCCCCACAGAGCCCAGTAGAGCTCGACAGAGCCCGACAGAGCCCGACAGGGCCCGACAGGGTGCAGTAGAGCCCGACAGAGCCCGACAGAGCCCGACAGGGCCCGACAGGGCCCGACAGAACCCGTCAGAGACCAGTAGAGCCCGACAGAGCCCGACAGAGCCCGACAGAGCCCGACAGAGCCCGACAGGTCCCGACCGAGCCCGACAGAGCACAGTAGAGCCCGACAGAGCCCGACAGAGCCCGACAGAGCCCGACAGAGCCCGACAGAGCACAGTAGAGCCCGACAGAGCCCGACAGGGCCCGACAGAGCCCGACAGGGCCCAGTAGAGCCCAGTAGAGCCTGACAGAGCCCGACAGAGCCCGACAGGGCCCGACAGAGCCCGACAGGGCCCGACAGGGCCCGACAGAGCCCGACAGAGCCCGACAGAACCCGACAGAGCCCGACAGAGCCCAGTAGAGCCTGACAGAGCCCGACAGAGACCGACAGAGCTCGACAGGGCCCGACAGAGCCCGACAGAGCCCGACAGAGCCCGACAGGGGCCGACAGAGCCCAGTAGAGCCCGACAGAGCCCGACAGAGCCCGACAGGGCCCAGTAGAGCCCGACAGAGCCCGACAGAGCCCGACAGAGCCCGACAGGGCCCGACAGAGCCCGACAGAGCCCGACAGGGCCCAGTAGAGCCTCACAGAGCCCGACAGAGCTCGACAGAGCCCGACAAAGCCCGACAGGGCCCGACAGGGCCCGACAGAGCCCGATAGGGCCCGAAAGAGCCCAACAGTGCCCAATAGAGCCCGACAGGGCCCAGTAGAGCCTGACAGAGCCCAACAGAGCCCGACAGAGTCCGACAGGGCCCGACAGAGCCCGACAGGGCCCGACAGAGCCCGACAGAGCCCAGTAGAGCCCGACAGAACCCGACAGAGCCCGACAGCGCCCGACAGGGCCCGACAGAGCCCGACAGGGCCCGACAGGGCCCGACAGGGCCCAGTAGAGCCCGACAGAGCCCGATAGGGCCCGACAGAGCCCGACAGAGCCCGACAGAGCCCGACAGGGCCCGACAGGGCCCGACAGAGCCCGACAGAGCCCAGTAGAGCCCGACAGAGCCCGACAGAGCCCGACAGATCCCGACAGAGCCCGACAGAGCCCGACAGGGCCCGACAGAGCCCGACAGAGCCCAGTAGAGCCCGACAGAGCCCGACAGGGCCCGACAGAGCCCGACAGGGCCCGACAGAGCCCGACAGAGCCCAGTAGAGCCCGACAGGGCCCGACAGAGCCCGACAGAGCCCGACAGAGCCCAGTAGAGCCCGACAGAGCCCGACAGAGCCCGACAGGGCCCGACAGGGCGCAGTAGAGCCCGACAGAGCCCGACAGAGCCCGACAGGGCCCTACAGGGCCCGACAGAGCCCGACAGAGCCCAGTAGAGCCCGACAGAGCCCAGTAGAGCCCGACAGAGCCCGACAGAGCCCGACAGAGCCCGACAGGGCCCGACAGGGCCCGACAGAGCCCAGTAGAGCCCGACAGGGCCCGACAGAGCCCGACAGAGCCCGACAGAGCCCGACAGAGCCTGACAGGGCCCGACAGGGCCCGACAGAGCCCGAGAGAGTACAGTAGAGCCCGACAGAGCCCGACAGAGCCCGACAGAGCCCGACAGGGCCCGACCGAGCCCGACAGAGCACAGTAGAGCCCGACAGAGCCCGACAGAGCCCGACAGAGCCCGACAGAGCCCGACAGCGCCCAGTAGAGCCCAGTAGAACCCGACAGAGCCCAGTAGAGCCCGACAGAGCCCGACAGAGCCCGACAGAGCCCGACAGGGCCCGACAGGGCCCGACAGGGCCCGACAGAACCCGACAGAGCCCGACAGAGCCCAGTAGAGCCTGACAGAGCCCGACAGAGCCCGACAGAGCTCGACAGGGCCCGACAGGGCCCGACAGAGCCCGACAGAGCCCGACAGGGCCCGACAGGGCCCGACAGAGCCCGACAGAGCCCAGTAGAGCCCGACAGAGCCCGACAGAGCCCGACAGAGCCCGACAGAGCCCGACAGGGCCCAGTAGAGCCCGACAGAGCCCGACAGAGCCCGACAGAGCCCGACAGGGCCCGACAGAGCCCGACAGAGCCCGACAGGGCCCAGTAGAGCCTCACAGAGCCCGACATAGCTCGACAGGGCCCGACAGAGCCCGACAGGGCCCGAAAGAGCCCGACAGTGCCCGATAGAGCCCGACAGGGCCCAGTAGAGCCTGACAGAGCCCGACAGAGCCCGACAGAGTCCGACAGGGCCCGACAGAGCCCGACAGGGCCCGACAGAGACCGACAGAGCCCAGTAGAGCCCGACAGAGCCCGACAGAGCCCGACAGGGCCCGAAAGGGCCCGACAGAGCCTGACAGAGCCCGACAGTGCCCAGTAGAGCCCGACAGAGCCCGACAGGGCCCGACAGAGCCCGACAGAGCCCGACAGAGCCCGACAGTGCCCGACAGAGCCCGACAGAGCCCGACAGGGCCCGACAGATCCCGACAGAGCCCGACAGAGCCCAGTAGAGCCCGACAGAGCCCGACAGAGCCCGACAGAACCCGACAGGGCCCGACAGGGCCCAACAGAGCCCGACAGAGCTCGACAGGGCCCGACAGAGCCCGACAGGGCCCGACAGGGAACAGTAGAGCCCAGTAGAGCCCGACAGAGCCCGACAGAGCCCGACAGGGCCCGACAGGGCCCAGTAGAGCCCGACAGAGCCCGACAGGGCCCGACAGGGCCCGACAGGGCCCAGTAGAGCCCGACAGAGCCCGACAGAGCCCGACAGGGCCCGACAGAGCCCGACAGAGCCCGACAGGGCCCGACAGAGCCCGACAGAGCCCGACAGGGCCCGACAGAGCCCGACAGAGCCCGACAGAGCCCGACAGGGCCCGACAGAGCCCGACAGAGCCCGACAGAGCCCGACAGGGCCCAGTAGAGCCCGACAGAGCCCGACAGAGCCCGACAGAGCAGGACAGGGCCCGACAGAGCCCGACAGAGCCCGACAGAGCCCGACAGAGCCCGACAGGGCCCAGTAGAGCCCGACAGAGCCCGAAAAAGCCCGACAGAGCCCGACACGGCCCGACAGAGCCCGACAGGGCCCGACAGAGCCCGACAGAGCCCGACAGGGCCCAGTAGAGCCCGACAGAGCCCGACAGAGCCCGACAAAGCCCGACAGGGCCCGACAGGGCCCGACAGAGCCCGACAGGGCCCGACAGGGCCCGACAGAGCCCGACAGAGCCCGACAGGGCCCGACAGAGCCGGACAGGGCCCGACAGAGCCCGACAGGGCCCAGTAGAGCCCGACAGAGCCCGACAGAGCCCGACAGAGCCCTACAGAGCCCGACAGGGCCCGACAGAGCCCAGTAGAGCTCGACAGAGCCCGACAGAGCCCGACAGGGCCCGACAGGGCCCGACAGGGCTCGACAGGGCCCAGTAGAGCCCGACAGAGCCCGACAGAGCCCCACAGAGCCCCACAGAGCCCGACAGGGCCCAGTTTAGCCCAGTAGAGCCCGACAGAGCCCGACAGAGCCCGACAGAGCCCGCAAGGGCCCGACAGGGCCCGACAGAGCCCGACAGAGCCCAGTAGAGCCCGACAGGGCCCGACAGAGCCCGACAGAGCCCGACAGGGCCCGACAGAGCCCGACAGAGCCCGACAGGGCCCGACAGGGCCCGACAAGGCCCAGTAGAGCCTGACAGAGCCCGACAGGGCCCGACAGGGCCCGACAGGGCCCAGTAGAACCCGACAGAGCCCGACAGAGCCCGACAGAGCCCGACAGAGCCCAGTAGAGCCCGACAGAGCCCGACAGAGCCCGACAGGGCCTGACAGGGCCCAGTAGAGCCCGACAGAGCCCGACAGAGCCCGACAGGGCCCGACAGGGCCCGACAGAGCCCGACAGAGCTCGACAGAGCCCAGTAGAGCCCAGTAGAGCCCGACAGAGCCCGACAGAGCCCGACAGAACCCGACAGAGATCGACAGAGCCCAGTAGAGCCCGACAGAGCCCGACAGAGCCCAGTAGAGCCCGACAGGGCCCGACAGGGCCCGACAGGGCCCAATAGAGCCCGACAGAGCCCGACAGGGCCCGACAGAGCCCGACAGAGCCTGACATAGCCCAGTAGAGCCCGACAGATCCCGACAGGGCCCGACAGAGCCCGACAGAGGCCGACAGAGCCCGACAGGGCCCGACAGAGCCCGACAGAGCCCGACAGAGCCCGACAGGGCCCGACAGAGCCCAGTAGAGCCCGACAGAGCCCGACAGAGCCCGACAGAGCCCGACAGAGCCCGACAGGGCCCGACAGAGCCCAGTAGAGCCCGACAGAGCCCGACAGAGCCCGACAGAGCCTGACAGGGCCCGACAGGGCCCGACAGAGCCCGACAGAGCCTGACAGGGCCCGACAGAGCCCAGTAGAGCACGACAGAGCCCGACAGATTCCGACAGGGCCCGACAGAGCCCGACAGAGCCCGACAGAGCCCAACAGGGCCCGACAGAGCCCGACAGAGCCCGACAGGGCCCAACAGAGCCCGACAGGGCCCGACAGGGCCCGACAGGGCCCAGTAGAACCCGAGAGAGCCCGACAGAGCCCAGTAGAGCCCAGTAGAGCCCGACAGAGCCCGACAGAGCCTGACAGAGCCCGACAGAGCCCGACAGGGCCCGGTAGAGCCCGACAGAGCCCGACAGAGCCCGACAGAGCCCAACAGAGCCCGACAGGGCCCAGTAGAGCCCGACAGAGCCCGACAGAGCCCGACAGAGCCCGACAGGGCCCGACAGAGCCCGACAGAGCCCGACAGAACCCGACAGAGCCCGACAGAGCCCAGTAGAGCCCGACAGAGCCCGACAGAGCCCGACAGGGCCCGACAGGGCCCGACAGGGCCCAGTAGAGACCGACAGGGCCCGACAGGGCCCAGTAGAGCCCGACAGAGCCTGACAGAGCCCGACAGAGCCCGAAAGGGCCCGACAGAGCCCGACAGAGCCCGACAGAGCCCAGTAGAGCCCGACAGAGCCCGACAGGGCCCGACAGAGCCCGACAGGGCCCGACAGAGACCGACAGAGCCCGACAGAGCCCGACAGGGCCCAGTAGAGCCCGACAGAGCCCGACAGGGCCCGACAGGGCCCGACAGAGCCCGACAGGGCCCGACAGAGCCCGACAGAGCCCGACAGGGCCCGACAGGGCCCGACAGGGCCCGACAGAGCCCGCAACGGCCCGACAGGGCCCGACAGAGCCCGACAGAGCCCAGTAGAGCCGGACAGAGCCCGACAGAGCCCGACAGAGCCCAGTAGAGCCCGACAGAGCCCGACAGAGCCCGACAGAGCCCGACAGGACCCAGTAGAGCCCGACAGAGCCCGACAGGGCCCGACAGGGCCCGACAGGGCCCAGTGGAGCCCGACAGAGCCCGACAGAGCCCGACAGGGCCCGACAGGGCCCGACAGAGCCCGACAGGGCCCGACAGAGCCCGACAGAGCCCGACAGGGCCCGACAGAGCCCGACAGAGCCCGACAGGGCCCAGTAGAGCCCGACAGAGCCCGACAGAGCCCGACAGAGCCTGACAAAGCCCGACAGGGCCCGACAGGGCCCGACAGAGCCCGACAGAGCCCGACAGAGCCGGACAGGGCCCGACAGAGCCCGACAGAGCCCGACAGGGCCCGACAGGGCCCAGTAGAGCCCGACAGAGCCCGACAGAGCCCGACAGAGCCCGACAGGGCCCGACAGAGCCCGACAGGGCCCGACAGGGTCCAGTAGAGCCCAACAGAGCCCGACAGAGCCCGACAGAGCCCGACAGAGCCCGACAGAGCCCAGTAGAGCCTGACAGAGCCCGACAGAGCCCGAAAGAGCCCGACAGAGCCCGACAGGGCCCGACAGAACCCGACAGAGCCCGACAGGGCCCGACAGAGCCCGACAGAGCCCGACAGAGCCCAGTAGTGCCCGACAGAGCCCGACAGAGCCCGACAGAGCCCGACAGAGCCCGACAGGGCCCGACAGGGCCCGACAGAGCCCGAGAGGGCCCGACAGGGCCCGACAGAGCCCGACAGGGCCCAGTAGAGCCCGACAGAGCCCAGTAGAGCCCGACAGAGCCCGACAGGGCCCGACAGAGCCCGACAGAGCCCGACAGGGCCCGACAGGGCACGACAGAGCCCGACAGGGCCCGACAGGGCCCAGTAGAGCCCGACAGAGCCCGACAGAGCCCGACAGAGCCCGACAGGGCCCGACAGGGCCCAGTAGAGCCCGACAGAGCCCGACAGAGCCCGACAGAGCCCAGTAGAGCCCAGTAGAGCCCGACAGAGACCGACACAGCCCGACAGAGCCCGACAGAGCCCGACAGGGCCCGACAGGGCCCGACAGGGCCCAGTAGAGCCCGACAGAGCCCGACAGAGCCCGACAGAGCCCGACAGGGCCCGACAGAGCCCGACAGAGCCCGACAGGGCCCGACAGAGCCCGACAGAGCCCGACAGGGCCCGACAGAGCCCGACAGAGCCCGACAGAGCCCGACAGGGCCCAGTAGAGCCCGACAGAGCCCGACAGAGCCCGACAGAGCAGGACAGGGCCCGACAGAGCCCGACAGAGCCCGACAGAGCCCGACAGGGCCCGACAGAGCCGGACAGGGCCCGACAGAGCCCGACAGGGCCCAGTAGAGACCGACAGAGCCCGACAGAGCCCGACAGAGCCCTACAGAGCCCGACAGGGCCCGACAGAGCCCAGTAGAGCTCGACAGAGCCCGACAGAGCCCGACAGGGCCCGACAGGGCCCGACAGGGCTCGACAGGGCCCAGTAGAGCCCGACAGAGCCCGACAGAGCCCCACAGAGCCCCACAGAGCCCGACAGGGCCCAGTTTAGCCCAGTAGAGCCCGACAGAGCCCGACAGAGCCCGACAGAGCCCGCAAGGGCCCGACAGGGCCCGACAGAGCCCGACAGAGCCCAGTAGAGCCCGACAGGGCCCGACAGAGCCCGACAGAGCCCGACAGGGCCCGACAGAGCCCGACAGAGCCCGACAGGGCCCGACAGGGCCCGACAAGGCCCAGTAGAGCCTGACAGAGCCCGACAGGGCCCGACAGGGCCCGACAGGGCCCAGTAGAACCCGACAGAGCCCGACAGAGCCCGACAGAGCCCGACAGAGCCCAGTAGAGCCCGACAGAGCCCGACAGGGCCCGACAGAGCCCGACAGAGCCCGACAGGGCCCGACAGAGCCCGACAGAGCCCGACAGGGCCCAGTAGAGCCCGACAGAGCCCGACAGAGCCCGACAGAGCCTGACAAAGCCCGACAGGGCCCGACAGGGCCCGACAGAGCCCGACAGAGCCCGACAGAGCCGGACAGGGCCCGACAGAGCCCGACAGAGCCCGACAGGGCCCGACAGGGCCCAGTAGAGCCCGACAGAGCCTGACAGAGCCCGACAGAGCCCGAAAGGGCCCGACAGAGCCCGACAGAGCCCGACAGAGCCCAGTAGAGCCCGACAGAGCCCGACAGGGCCCGACAGAGCCCGACAGGGCCCGACAGAGACCGACAGAGCCCGACAGACCCCGACAGGGCCCAGTAGAGCCCGACAGAGCCCGACAGGGCCCGACAGGGCCCGACAGAGCCCGACAGGGCCCGACAGAGCCCGACAGAGCCCGACAGGGCCCGACAGGGCCCGACAGGGCCCGACAGAGCCCGCAACGGCCCGACAGGGCCCGACAGAGCCCGACAGAGCCCAGTAGAGCCCGACAGAGCCCGACAGAGCCCGACAGAGCCCAGTAGAGCCCGACAGAGCCCGACAGAGCCCGACAGAGCCCGACAGGGCCCAGTAGAGCCCGACAGAGCCCGACAGGGCCCGACAGGGCCCGACAGGGCCCAGTGGAGCCCGACAGAGCCCGACAGAGCCCGACAGGGCCCGACAGGGCCCGACAGAGCCCGACAGGGCCCGACAGAGCCCGACAGAGCCCGACAGGGCCCGACAGAGC
Organism: Caloenas nicobarica; assembly: GCF_036013445.1. NCBI lineage: Eukaryota > Metazoa > Chordata > Aves > Columbiformes > Columbidae > Caloenas > Caloenas nicobarica. The sequence continues at coordinate 77,122 of NW_027017162.1, forward strand.
CCGACAGAGCCCGACAGGGCCCAGTAGAGCCCGACAGAGCCCGACAGAGCCCGACAGAGCCTGACAAAGCCCGACAGGGCCCGACAGGGCCCGACAGAGCCCGACAGAGCCCGACAGAGCCGGACAGGGCCCGACAGAGCCCGACAGAGCCCGACAGGGCCCGACAGGGCCCAGTAGAGCCCGACAGAGCCCGACAGAGCCCGACAGAGCCCGACAGGGCCCGACAGAGCCCGACAGGGCCCGACAGGGTCCAGTAGAGCCCAACAGAGCCCGACAGAGCCCGACAGAGCCCGACAGAGCCCGACAGAGCCCAGTAGAGCCTGACAGAGCCCGACAGAGCCCGAAAGAGCCCGACAGAGCCCGACAGGGCCCGACAGAACCCGACAGAGCCCGACAGGGCCCGACAGAGCCCGACAGAGCCCGACAGAGCCCAGTAGTGCCCGACAGAGCCCGACAGAGCCCGACAGAGCCCGACAGAGCCCGACAGGGCCCGACAGGGCCCGACAGAGCCCGAGAGGGCCCGACAGGGCCCGACAGAGCCCGACAGGGCCCAGTAGAGCCCGACAGAGCCCGACAGGGCCCGACAGAGCCCGACAGAGCCCGACAGGGCCCGACAGGGCACGACAGAGCCCGACAGGGCCCGACAGGGCCCAGTAGAGCCCGACAGAGCCCGACAGAGCCCGACAGAGCCCGACAGGGCCCGACAGGGCCCAGTAGAGCCCGACAGAGACCGACAGAGCCCGACAGAGCCCAGTAGAGCCCAGTAGAGCCCGACAGAGACCGACACAGCCCGACAGAGCCCGACAGAGCCCGACAGGGCCCGACAGGGCCCGACAGGGCCCAGTAGAGCCCGACAGAGCCCGACAGAGCCCGACAGAGCCCGACAGGGCCCGACAGAGCCCGACAGAGCCCGACAGGGCCCGACAGAGCCCGACAGAGCCCGACAGGGCCCGACAGAGCCCGACAGGGCCCGACAGAGCCCAACAGAGCCCGACAGAGCCCGACAGGGCCCAGTAGAGCCCGACAGAGCCCGACAGAGCCCGACAGAGCAGGACAGGGCCCGACAGAGCCCGACAGAGCCCGACAGAGCCCGACAGGGCCCGACAGAGCCGGACAGGGCCCGACAGAGCCCGACAGGGCCCAGTAGAGACCGACAGAGCCCGACAGAGCCCGACAGAGCCCTACAGAGCCCGACAGGGCCCGACAGAGCCCAGTAGAGCTCGACAGAGCCCGACAGAGCCCGACAGGGCCCGACAGGGCCCGACAGGGCTCGACAGGGCCCAGTAGAGCCCGACAGAGCCCGACAGAGCCCCACAGAGCCCCACAGAGCCCGACAGGGCCCAGTTTAGCCCAGTAGAGCCCGACAGAGCCCGACAGAGCCCGACAGAGCCCGACAGAGCCCGCAAGGGCCCGACAGGGCCCGACAGAGCCCAGTAGAGCCCGACAGGGCCCGACAGAGCCCGACAGAGCCCGACAGGGCCCGACAGAGCCCGACAGAGCCCGACAGGGCCCGACAGGGCCCGACAAGGCCCAGTAGAGCCCGACAGAGCCCGACAGGGCCCGACAGGGCCCGACAGGGCCCAGTAGAACCCGACAGAGCCCGACAGAGCCCGACAGAGCCCGACAGAGCCCAGTAGAGCCCGACAGAGCCCGACAGAGCCCGACAGGGCCTGACAGAGCCCAGTAGAGCCCGACAGAGCCCGACAGAGCCCGACAGGGCCCGACAGGGCCCGACAGAGCCCGACAGAGCTCGACAGAGCCCAGTAGAGCCCAGTAGAGCCCGACAGAGCCCGACAGAGCCCGACAGAACCCGACAGAGATCGACAGAGCCCAGTAGAGCCCGACAGAGCCCGACAGAGCCCTGTAGAGCCCGACAGGGCCCGACAGGGCCCGACAGGGCCCAATAGAGCCCGACAGAGCCCGACAGGGCCCGACAGAGCCCGACAGAGCCTGACATAGCCCAGTAGAGCCCGACAGATCCCGACAGGGCCCGACAGAGCCCGACAGAGGACGACAGAGCCCGACAGGGCCCGACAGAGCCCGACAGAGCCCGACAGAGCCCGACAGAGCCCGACAGGGCCCGACAGAGCCCAGTAGAGCCCGACAGAGCCCGACAGAGCCCGACAGAGCCCGACAGGGCCCGACAGAGCCCAGTAGAGCCCGACAGAGCCCGACAGAGCCCGACAGAGCCCAGTAGAGCCCAGTAGAGCCCGACAGAGACCGACACAGCCCGACAGAGCCCGACAGAGCCCGACAGGGCCCGACAGGGCCCGACAGGGCCCAGTAGAGCCCGACAGAGCCCGACAGAGCCCGACAGAGCCCGACAGGGCCCGACAGAGCCCGACAGAGCCCGACAGGGCCCGACAGAGCCCGACAGAGCCCGACAGGGCCCGACAGAGCCCGACAGAGCCCGACAGAGCCCGACAGGGCCCAGTAGAGCCCGACAGAGCCCGACAGAGCCCGACAGAGCAGGACAGGGCCCGACAGAGCCCGACAGAGCCCGACAGAGCCCGACAGGGCCCGACAGAGCCGGACAGGGCCCGACAGAGCCCGACAGGGCCCAGTAGAGACCGACAGAGCCCGACAGAGCCCGACAGAGCCCTACAGAGCCCGACAGGGCCCGACAGAGCCCAGTAGAGCTCGACAGAGCCCGACAGAGCCCGACAGGGCCCGACAGGGCCCGACAGGGCTCGACAGGGCCCAGTAGAGCCCGACAGAGCCCGACAGAGCCCCACAGAGCCCCACAGAGCCCGACAGGGCCCAGTTTAGCCCAGTAGAGCCCGACAGAGCCCGACAGAGCCCGACAGAGCCCGCAAGGGCCCGACAGGGCCCGACAGAGCCCGACAGAGCCCAGTAGAGCCCGACAGGGCCCGACAGAGCCCGACAGAGCCCGACAGGGCCCGACAGAGCCCGACAGAGCCCGACAGGGCCCGACAGGGCCCGACAAGGCCCAGTAGAGCCTGACAGAGCCCGACAGGGCCCGACAGGGCCCGACAGGGCCCAGTAGAACCCGACAGAGCCCGACAGAGCCCGACAGAGCCCGACAGAGCCCAGTAGAGCCCGACAGAGCCCGACAGGGCCCGACAGAGCCCGACAGAGCCCGACAGGGCCCGACAGAGCCCGACAGAGCCCGACAGGGCCCAGTAGAGCCCGACAGAGCCCGACAGAGCCCGACAGAGCCTGACAAAGCCCGACAGGGCCCGACAGGGCCCGACAGAGCCCGACAGAGCCCGACAGAGCCGGACAGGGCCCGACAGAGCCCGACAGAGCCCGACAGGGCCCGACAGGGCCCAGTAGAGCCCGACAGAGCCTGACAGAGCCCGACAGAGCCCGAAAGGGCCCGACAGAGCCCGACAGAGCCCGACAGAGCCCAGTAGAGCCCGACAGAGCCCGACAGGGCCCGACAGAGCCCGACAGGGCCCGACAGAGACCGACAGAGCCCGACAGACCCCGACAGGGCCCAGTAGAGCCCGACAGAGCCCGACAGGGCCCGACAGGGCCCGACAGAGCCCGACAGGGCCCGACAGAGCCCGACAGAGCCCGACAGGGCCCGACAGGGCCCGACAGGGCCCGACAGAGCCCGCAACGGCCCGACAGGGCCCGACAGAGCCCGACAGAGCCCAGTAGAGCCCGACAGAGCCCGACAGAGCCCGACAGAGCCCAGTAGAGCCCGACAGAGCCCGACAGAGCCCGACAGAGCCCGACAGGGCCCAGTAGAGCCCGACAGAGCCCGACAGGGCCCGACAGGGCCCGACAGGGCCCAGTGGAGCCCGACAGAGCCCGACAGAGCCCGACAGGGCCCGACAGGGCCCGACAGAGCCCGACAGGGCCCGACAGAGCCCGACAGAGCCCGACAGGGCCCGACAGAGCCCGACAGAGCCCGACAGGGCCCAGTAGAGCCCGACAGAGCCCGACAGAGCCCGACAGAGCCTGACAAAGCCCGACAGGGCCCGACAGGGCCCGACAGAGCCCGACAGAGCCCGACAGAGCCGGACAGGGCCCGACAGAGCCCGACAGAGCCCGACAGGGCCCGACAGGGCCCAGTAGAGCCCGACAGAGCCCGACAGAGCCCGACAGAGCCCGACAGGGCCCGACAGAGCCCGACAGGGCCCGACAGGGTCCAGTAGAGCCCAACAGAGCCCGACAGAGCCCGACAGAGCCCGACAGAGCCCGACAGAGCCCAGTAGAGCCTGACAGAGCCCGACAGAGCCCGAAAGAGCCCGACAGAGCCCGACAGGGCCCGACAGAACCCGACAGAGCCCGACAGGGCCCGACAGAGCCCGACAGAGCCCGACAGAGCCCAGTAGTGCCCGACAGAGCCCGACAGAGCCCGACAGAGCCCGACAGAGCCCGACAGGGCCCGACAGGGCCCGACAGAGCCCGAGAGGGCCCGACAGGGCCCGACAGAGCCCGACAGGGCCCAGTAGAGCCCGACAGAGCCCGACAGGGCCCGACAGAGCCCGACAGAGCCCGACAGGGCCCGACAGGGCACGACAGAGCCCGACAGGGCCCGACAGGGCCCAGTAGAGCCCGACAGAGCCCGACAGAGCCCGACAGAGCCCGACAGGGCCCGACAGGGCCCAGTAGAGCCCGACAGAGACCGACAGAGCCCGACAGAGCCCAGTAGAGCCCAGTAGAGCCCGACAGAGACCGACACAGCCCGACAGAGCCCGACAGAGCCCGACAGGGCCCGACAGGGCCCGACAGGGCCCAGTAGAGCCCGACAGAGCCCGACAGAGCCCGACAGAGCCCGACAGGGCCCGACAGAGCCCGACAGAGCCCGACAGGGCCCGACAGAGCCCGACAGAGCCCGACAGGGCCCGACAGAGCCCGACAGGGCCCGACAGAGCCCGACAGAGCCCGACAGAGCCCGACAGGGCCCAGTAGAGCCCGACAGAGCCCGACAGAGCCCGACAGAGCAGGACAGGGCCCGACAGAGCCCGACAGAGCCCGACAGAGCCCGACAGGGCCCGACAGAGCCGGACAGGGCCCGACAGAGCCCGACAGGGCCCAGTAGAGACCGACAGAGCCCGACAGAGCCCGACAGAGCCCTACAGAGCCCGACAGGGCCCGACAGAGCCCAGTAGAGCTCGACAGAGCCCGACAGAGCCCGACAGGGCCCGACAGGGCCCGACAGGGCTCGACAGGGCCCAGTAGAGCCCGACAGAGCCCGACAGAGCCCCACAGAGCCCCACAGAGCCCGACAGGGCCCAGTTTAGCCCAGTAGAGCCCGACAGAGCCCGACAGAGCCCGACAGAGCCCGACAGAGCCCGCAAGGGCCCGACAGGGCCCGACAGAGCCCAGTAGAGCCCGACAGGGCCCGACAGAGCCCGACAGAGCCCGACAGGGCCCGACAGAGCCCGACAGAGCCCGACAGGGCCCGACAGGGCCCGACAAGGCCCAGTAGAGCCCGACAGAGCCCGACAGGGCCCGACAGGGCCCGACAGGGCCCAGTAGAACCCGACAGAGCCCGACAGAGCCCGACAGAGCCCGACAGAGCCCAGTAGAGCCCGACAGAGCCCGACAGAGCCCGACAGGGCCTGACAGAGCCCAGTAGAGCCCGACAGAGCCCGACAGAGCCCGACAGGGCCCGACAGGGCCCGACAGAGCCCGACAGAGCTCGACAGAGCCCAGTAGAGCCCAGTAGAGCCCGACAGAGCCCGACAGAGCCCGACAGAACCCGACAGAGATCGACAGAGCCCAGTAGAGCCCGACAGAGCCCGACAGAGCCCAGTAGAGCCCGACAGGGCCCGACAGGGCCCGACAGGGCCCAATAGAGCCCGACAGAGCCCGACAGGGCCCGACAGAGCCCGACAGAGCCTGACATAGCCCAGTAGAGCCCGACAGATCCCGACAGGGCCCGACAGAGCCCGACAGAGGACGACAGAGCCCGACAGGGCCCGACAGAGCCCGACAGAGCCCGACAGAGCCCGACAGAGCCCGACAGGGCCCGACAGAGCCCAGTAGAGCCCGACAGAGCCCGACAGAGCCCGACAGAGCCCGACAGGGCCCGACAGAGCCCAGTAGAGCCCGACAGAGCCCGACAGAGCCCGACAGAGCCCGACAGGGCCCGACAGGGCCCGACAGAGCCCGACAGAGCCTGACAGGGCCCGACAGAGCCCAGTAGAGCCCGACAGAGCCCGACAGATTCCGACAGGGCCCGACAGAGCCCGACAGAGCCCGACAGAGCCCAACAGGGCCCGACAGAGCCCGACAGAGCCCGACAGGGCCCAACAGAGCCCGACAGGGCCCGACAGGGCCCGACAGGGCCCAGTAGAACCCGACAGAGCCCGACAGAGCCCAGTAGAGCCCAGTAGAGCCCGACAGAGCCCGACAGAGCCTGACAGAGCCCGACAGAGCCCGACAGGGCCCAGTAGAGCCCGACAGAGCCCGACAGAGCCCGACAGAGCCCAACAGAGCCCGACAGGGCCCAGTAGAGCCCGACAGAGCCCGACAGAGCCCGACAGAGCCCGACAGGGCCCGACAGAGCCCGACAGAGCCCGACAGAACCCGACAGAGCCCGACAGAGCCCAGTAGAGCCCGACAGAGCCCGACAGAGCCCGACAGGGCCCGACAGGGCCCGACAGGGCCCAGTAGAGCCCGACAGGGCCCGACAGGGCCCAGTAGAGCCCGACAGAGCCTGACAGAGCCCGACAGAGCCCGAAAGGGCCCGACAGAGCCCGACAGAGCCCGACAGAGCCCAGTAGAGCCCGACAGAGCCCGACAGGGCCCGACAGAGCCCGACAGGGCCCGACAGAGACCGACAGAGCCCGACAGAGCCCGACAGGGCCCAGTAGAGCCCGACAGAGCCCGACAGGGCCCGACAGGGCCCGACAGAGCCCGACAGGGCCCGACAGAGCCCGACAGAGCCCGACAGGGCCCGACAGGGCCCGACAGAGCCCGCAACGGCCCGACAGGGCCCGACAGAGCCCGACAGAGCCCAGTAGAGCCCGACAGAGCCCGACAGAGCCCGACAGAGCCCAGTAGAGCCCGACAGAGCCCGACAGAGCCCGACAGAGCCCGACAGGGCCCAGTAGAGCCCGACAGAGCCCGACAGGGCCCGACAGGGCCCGACAGGGCCCAGTGGAGCCCGACAGAGCCCGACAGAGCCCGACAGGGCCCGACAGGGCCCGACAGAGCCCGACAGGGCCCGACAGAGCCCGACAGAGCCCGACAGGGCCCGACAGAGCCCGACAGAGCCCGACAGGGCCCAGTAGAGCCCGACAGAGCCCGACAGAGCCCGACAGAGCCTGACAAAGCCCGACAGGGCCCGACAGGGCCCGACAGAGCCCGACAGAGCCCGACAGAGCCGGACAGGGCCCGACAGAGCCCGACAGAGCCCGACAGGGCCCGACAGGGCCCAGTAGAGCCCGACAGAGCCCGACAGAGCCCGACAGAGCCCGACAGGGCCCGACAGAGCCCGACAGGGCCCGTCAGGGTCCAGTAGAGCCCAACAGAGCCCGACAGAGCCCGACAGAGCCCGACAGAGCCCGACAGAGCCCAGTAGAGCCCGACAGAGCCCGACAGAGCCCGAAAGAGCCCGACAGAGCCCGACAGGGCCCGACAGAACCCGACAGAGCCCGACAGGGCCCGACAGAGCCCGACAGAGCCCGACAGGGTCCAGTAGAGCCCAACAGAGCCCGACAGAGCCCGACAGAGCCCGACAGAGCCCGACAGAGCCCAGTAGAGCCCGACAGAGCCCGACAGAGCCCGAAAGAGCCCGACAGAGCCCGACAGGGCCCGACAGAACCCGACAGAGCCCGACAGGGCCCGACAGAGCCCGACAGAGCCCGACAGAGCCCAGTAGTGCCCGACAGAGCCCGACAGAGCCCGACAGAGCCCGACAGAGCCCGACAGGGCCCGACAGGGCCCGACAGAGCCCGAGAGGGCCCGACAGGGCCCGACAGAGCCCGACAGGGCCCAGTAGAGCCCGACAGAGCCCAGTAGAGCCCGACAGAGCCCGACAGGGCCCGACAGAGCCCGACAGAGCCCGACAGGGCCCGACAGGGCACGACAGAGCCCGACAGGGCCCGACAGGGCCCAGTAGAGCCCGACAGAGCCCGACAGAGCCCGACAGAGCCCGACAGGGCCCGACAGGGCCCAGTAGAGCCCGACAGAGCCCGACAGAGCCCGACAGAGCCCAGTAGAGCCCAGTAGAGCCCGACAGAGACCGACACAGCCCGACAGAGCCCGACAGAGCCCGACAGGGCCCGACAGAGCCCGACAGGGCCCGACAGGGCCCAGTAGAGCCCGACAGAGCCCGACAGAGCCCGACAGGGACCGACAGAGCCCGACAGAGCCCGACAGGTCCCGACAGGGCCCGACAGAGCCCGACAGAGCCCGACAGAGCCCGACAGGGACCGACAGAGCCCGACAGGGCCCGACAGGGCCCGACAGAGCCCGACAGAGCCCGACAGGGCCCGAGAGAGCCCGACAGAGCCCGACAGAGCCCGACAGGGCCCAGTAGAGCCCGACAGAGCCCGACAGAGCCCGACAGAACCCGAGAGGGCCCAGTAGAGCCCGACAGAGCCCGACAGGGCCCGACAGAGCCCAGTAGAGCCCGACAGAGCCCGACAGATTCCGACAGGGCCCGACAGAGCCCGACAGAGCCCGACAGAGCCCAACAGGGCCCGACAGAGCCCGACAGAGCCCGACAGGGCCCAACAGAGCCCGACAGGGCCCGACAGGGCCCGACAGGGCCCAGTAGAACCCGACAGAGCCCGACAGAGCCCAGTAGAGCCCAGTAGAGCCCGACAGAGCCCGACAGAGCCTGACAGAGCCCGACAGAGCCCGACAGGGCCCAGTAGAGCCCGACAGAGCCCGACAGAGCCCGACAGAGCCCAACAGAGCCCGACAGGGCCCAGTAGAGCCCGACAGAGCCCGACAGAGCCCGACAGAGCCCGACAGGGCCCGACAGAGCCCGACAGAGCCCGACAGAACCCGACAGAGCCCGACAGAGCCCAGTAGAGCCCGACAGAGCCCGACAGAGCCCGACAGGGCCCGACAGGGCCCGACAGGGCCCAGTAGAGCCCGACAGGGCCCGACAGGGCCCAGTAGAGCCCGACAGAGCCTGACAGAGCCCGACAGAGCCCGAAAGGGCCCGACAGAGCCCGACAGAGCCCGACAGAGCCCAGTAGAGCCCGACAGAGCCCGACAGGGCCCGACAGAGCCCGACAGGGCCCGACAGAGACCGACAGAGCCCGACAGAGCCCGACAGGGCCCAGTAGAGCCCGACAGAGCCCGACAGGGCCCGACAGGGCCCGACAGAGCCCGACAGGGCCCGACAGAGCCCGACAGAGCCCGACAGGGCCCGACAGGGCCCGACAGGGCCCGACAGAGCCCGACAGAGCCCGACAGAGCCCGACAGAGCCCGACAGAGCCCAGTAGAGCCCGACAGAGCCCGACAGAGCCCGACAGAGCCCAGTAGAGCCCGACAGAGCCCGACAGAGCCCGACAGAGCCCGACAGGGCCCAGTAGAGCCCGACAGAGCCCGACAGGGCCCGACAGGGCCCGACAGGGCCCAGTGGAGCCCGACAGAGCCCGACAGAGCCCGACAGGGCCCGACAGGGCCCGACAGAGCCCGACAGGGCCCGACAGAGCCCGACAGAGCCCGACAGGGCCCGACAGAGCCCGACAGAGCCCGACAGGGCCCAGTAGAGCCCGACAGAGCCCGACAGAGCCCGACAGAGCCTGACAAAGCCCGACAGGGCCCGACAGGGCCCGACAGAGCCCGACAGAGCCCGACAGAGCCGGACAGGGCCCGACAGAGCCCGACAGAGCCCGACAGGGCCCGACAGGGCCCAGTAGAGCCCGACAGAGCCCGACAGAGCCCGACAGAGCCCGACAGGGCCCGACAGAGCCCGACAGGGCCCGACAGGGTCCAGTAGAGCCCAACAGAGCCCGACAGAGCCCGACAGAGCCCGACAGAGCCCGACAGAGCCCAGTAGAGCCCGACAGAGCCCGACAGAGCCCGAAAGAGCCCGACAGAGCCCGACAGGGCCCGACAGAACCCGACAGAGCCCGACAGGGCCCGACAGAGCCCGACAGAGCCCGACAGGGTCCAGTAGAGCCCAACAGAGCCCGACAGAGCCCGACAGAGCCCGACAGAGCCCGACAGAGCCCAGTAGAGCCCGACAGAGCCCGACAGAGCCCGAAAGAGCCCGACAGAGCCCGACAGGGCCCGACAGAACCCGACAGAGCCCGACAGGGCCCGACAGAGCCCGACAGAGCCCGACAGAGCCCAGTAGTGCCCGACAGAGCCCGACAGAGCCCGACAGAGCCCGACAGAGCCCGACAGGGCCCGACAGGGCCCGACAGAGCCCGAGAGGGCCCGACAGGGCCCGACAGAGCCCGACAGGGCCCAGTAGAGCCCGACAGAGCCCAGTAGAGCCCGACAGAGCCCGACAGGGCCCGACAGAGCCCGACAGAGCCCGACAGGGCCCGACAGGGCACGACAGAGCCCGACAGGGCCCGACAGGGCCCAGTAGAGCCCGACAGAGCCCGACAGAGCCCGACAGAGCCCGACAGGGCCCGACAGGGCCCAGTAGAGCCCGACAGAGCCCGACAGAGCCCGACAGAGCCCAGTAGAGCCCAGTAGAGCCCGACAGAGACCGACACAGCCCGACAGAGCCCGACAGAGCCCGACAGGGCCCGACAGAGCCCGACAGGGCCCGACAGGGCCCAGTAGAGCCCGACAGAGCCCGACAGAGCCCGACAGGGACCGACAGAGCCCGACAGAGCCCGACAGGTCCCGACAGGGCCCGACAGAGCCCGACAGAGCCCGACAGAGCCCGACAGGGACCGACAGAGCCCGACAGGGCCCGACAGGGCCCGACAGAGCCCGACAGAGCCCGACAGGGCCCGAGAGAGCCCGACAGAGCCCGACAGAGCCCGACAGGGCCCAGTAGAGCCCGACAGAGCCCGACAGAGCCCGACAGAACCCGAGAGGGCCCAGTAGAGCCCGACAGAGCCCGACAGGGCCCGACAGAGCCCGACAGAGCCCGACAGAGACCGACAGGGCCCGACAGAGCCCGACAGAGCCCGACAGGGCCCGACAGGGTCCAGTAGAGCCCGACAGAGCCCAACAGGGCCCGACAGAGCCCGACAGAGCCCGACAGAGCCCGACAGGGCCCAGTAGAGCCTGACAGAGCCCGAAAGAGCCCGACAGAGCCCGACAGGGCCCGACAGGGCCCGACAGAGCCCGACAGAGCCCGACAGGGCCCGACAGAGCCCGACAGAGCCCGACAGGGGCCAGTAGAGCCCGACAGAGCCCGACAGAGCCCGACAGAGCCCGACAGAGCCCAGTAGAGCCCGACAGAGTCCGACAGAGGCCGACAGGGCCCGACAGAGCCCGACAGGGCCCGACAGGGCCCGACAGAGCCCGACAGGGCCCGACAGAGCCCGACAGAGCCCGACAGAGCCCAGTAGAGCCCGACAGAGCCCGACAGGGCCCGACAGAGACCGACAGAGCCCGACAGAGCCCGACAGGGCCCAGTAGAGCCCGACAGAGCCCGACAGGGCCCGACAGGGCCCGACAGAGCCCGACAGGGCCCGACAGAGCCCGACAGAGCCCGACAGGGCCCGACAGGGCCCGACAGGGCCCGACAGAACCCGCAACGGCCCGACAGGGCCCGACAGAGCCCGACAGAGCCCAGTAGAGCCCGACAGAGCCCGACAGAGCCCGACAGAGCCCAGTAGAGCCCGACAGAGCCCGACAGAGCCCGACAGAGCCCGACAGGGCCCAGTAGAGCCCGACAGAGCCCGACAGGGCCCGACAGGGCCCGACAGGGCCCAGTGGAGCCCGACAGAGCCCGACAGAGCCCGACAGGGCCCGACAGGGCCCGACAGAGCCCGACAGGGCCCGACAGAGCCCGACAGAGCCCGACAGGGCCCGACAGAGCCCGACAGAGCCCGACAGGGCCCAGTAGAGCCCGACAGAGCCCGACAGAGCCCGACAGAGCCTGACAAAGCCCGACAGGGCCCGACAGGGCCCGACAGAGCCCGACAGAGCCCGACAGAGCCGGACAGGGCCCGACAGAGCCCGACAGAGCCCGACAGGGCCCGACAGGGCCCAGTAGAGCCCGACAGAGCCCGACAGAGCCCGACAGAGCCCGACAGGGCCCGACAGAGCCCGACAGGGCCCGACAGGGTCCAGTAGAGCCCAACAGAGCCCGACAGAGCCCGACAGAGCCCGACAGAGCCCGACAGAGCCCAGTAGAGCCCGACAGAGCCCGACAGAGCCCGAAAGAGCCCGACAGAGCCCGACAGGGCCCGACAGAACCCGACAGAGCCCGACAGGGCCCGACAGGGCCCGACAGAGCCCGACAGGGTCCAGTAGAGCCCAACAGAGCCCGACAGAGCCCGACAGAGCCCGACAGAGCCCGACAGAGCCCAGTAGAGCCCGACAGAGCCCGACAGAGCCCGAAAGAGCCCGACAGAGCCCGACAGGGCCCCACAGAACCCGACAGAGCCCGACAGGGCCCGACAGAGCCCGACAGAGCCCGACAGAGCCCAGTAGTGCCCGACAGAGCCCGACAGAGCCCGACAGAGCCCGACAGAGCCCGACAGGGCCCGACAGGGCCCGACAGAGCCCGAGAGGGCCCGACAGGGCCCGACAGAGCCCGACAGGGCCCAGTAGAGCCCGACAGAGCCCAGTAGAGCCCGACAGAGCCCGACAGGGCCCGACAGAGCCCGACAGAGCCCGACAGGGCCCGACAGGGCACGACAGAGCCCGACAGGGCCCGACAGGGCCCAGTAGAGCCCGACAGAGCCCGACAGAGCCCGACAGAGCCCGACAGGGCCCGACAGGGCCCAGTAGAGCCCGACAGAGCCCGACAGAGCCCGACAGAGCCCAGTAGAGCCCAGTAGAGCCCGACAGAGACCGACACAGCCCGACAGAGCCCGACAGAGCCCGACAGGGCCCGACAGAGCCCGACAGGGCCCGACAGGGCCCAGTAGAGCCCGACAGAGCCCGACAGAGCCCGACAGGGACCGACAGAGCCCGACAGAGCCCGACAGGTCCCGACAGGGCCCGACAGAGCCCGACAGAGCCCGACAGAGCCCGACAGGGACCGACAGAGCCCGACAGAGCCCGACAGGGCCCGACAGGGTCCAGTAGAGCCCGACAGGGCCCGAGAGAGCCCGACAGAGCCCGACAGAGCCCGACAGGGCCCAGTAGAGCCCGACAGAGCCCGACAGAGCCCGACAGAACCCGAGAGGGCCCAGTAGAGCCCGACAGAGCCCGACAGGGCCCGACAGAGCCCGACAGAGCCCGACAGAGCCCGACAGGGCCCGACAGAGCCCGACAGAGCCCGACAGGGCCCGACAGGGTCCAGTAGAGCCCGACAGAGCCCAACAGGGCCCGACAGAGCCCGACAGAGCCCGACAGAGCCCGACAGGGCCCAGTAGAGCCTGACAGAGCCCGAAAGAGCCCGACAGAGCCCGACAGGGCCCGACAGGGCCCGACAGAGCCCGACAGAGCCCGACAGGGCCCGACAGAGCCCGACAGAGCCCGACAGGGCCCAGTAGAGCCCGACAGAGCCCGACAGAGCCCGACAGAGCCCGACAGAGCCCAGTAGAGCCCGACAGAGTCCGACAGAGGCCGACAGGGCCCGACAGAGCCCGACAGGGCCCGACAGGGCCCGACAGAGCCCGACAGGGCCCGACAGAGCCCGACAGAGCCCGACAGAGCCCAGTAGAGCCCGACAGAGCCCGACAGGGCCCGACAGGGCCCAGTAGAGCCCGACAGAGCCCGATAGAGCCCGACAGGGCCCGACAGGGCCCGACAGGGCCCAGTAGAGCCCGACAGAGCCCGACAGAGCCCAGTAGAGCCCAGTAGAGCCCAGTAGAGCCCGACAGAGCCCGACAGAGCCCGACAGAGCCCGACAGGGCCCGACAGAGCCCGACAGAGCCCGACAGGGCCCGACAGGGCCCGATAGGGCCCAGTAGAGCCCGAAAGAGCCCGACAGAGCCCAGTAGAGCCCAGTAGAGCCCGACAGGGCCCGACAGGGCCCGACAGGGCCCATTAGAGCCCGACAGAGCCCGACAGAGCCTGACAGAGCCCGACAGGGCCCGACAGGGCCCGACAGAGCCCGACAGAGCCCGACAGAGCCCGACAGGGCCCAGTAGAGCCCGACAGAGCCCGACAGAGCCCGACAGAGCCCGACAGGGCCCGACAGGGCCCGACAGGGCCCAGTAGAGCCCGATAGAGCCCGACAGAGCCCGACAGAGCCCGACAGGGCCCGACAGAGCCCGACAGAGCCCGACAGGGCCCGACAGGGCCCGACAGAGCCCGACAGGGCCCGATAGAGCCCGACAGGGCCCAGTAGAGCCCGATAGAGCCCGACAGAGCCCGACAGAGCCCGACAGGGCCCGACAGAGCCCGACAGAGCCCGACAGGGCCCGACAGGGCCCGACAGAGCCCGACAGGGCCCGATAGAGCCCGACAGGGCCCGACAGAGCCCGACAGAGCCCGACAGGGCCCGACAGAGCCCGACAGAGCCCGACAGGGCCCAGTAGAGCCCGACAGAGCCCAGTAGAGCCCAGTAGAGCCCGACAGAGCCCGACAGAGCCCGACAGAGCCCGACAGGGCCCGACAGGGCCCGACAGGGCGCAGTAGAGCCCGACAGAGCCCGACAGAGCCCGACAGAGCCCGACAGAGCCCGACAGGGCCCGACAGAGCCCGACAGAGCCCGACAGGGCCCAGTAGAGCCCGACAGAGCCCGACAGAGCCCGACAGGGCCCGACAGAGCCCGACAGAGCCCGACAGGGCCCGACAGAGCCCGACAGGGCCCGACAGGGCCCAGTAGAGCCCGACAGAGCCCGACAGAGCCCGACAGAGCCCGACAGGGCCCGACAGGGCCCAGTAGAGCCCGACAGAGCCCGACAGAGCCCGACAGAGCCCAGTAGAGCCCAGTAGAGCCCGACAGAGCCCGACACAGCCCGACAGAGCCCGACAGAGCCCGACAGGGCCCGACAGAGCCCGACAGGGCCCCACAGAGCCCGACAGGGCCCGACAGAGCCCGACAGGGACCGACAGAGCCCGACAGAGCCCGACAGGGACCGACAGAGCCCGACAGAGCCCGACAGGGCCCGACAGAGCCCGACAGGTCCCGACAGGGCCCGACAGAGCCCGACAGAGCCCGACAGAGCCCGACAGGGCCCAGTAGAGCCCGACAGAGCCCAGTAGAGCCCGACAGAGCCCGACAGAGCCCGACAGAGCCCGACAGGGCCCGACAGGGCCCGACAGAGCCCGACAGGGCCCAGTAGAGCCCGACAGAGCCCGACAAAGCCCGACAGAGCCCGACAGGGCCCAGTAGAGCCCGACAGAGCCCGACAGAGCCCGACAGGGCCCGACAGAGCCCGACAGAGCCCAGTAGAGCCCGACAGAGCCCGTCAGGGCCCGACAGGGCCCGACAGGGCCCAGTAGAGCCCGACAGAGCCCGACAGAGCCCAGTAGAGCCCAGTAGAGCCCGACAGAGCCCGACAGAGCCCGACAGAGCCCGACAGGGCCCGACAGAGCCCGACAGAGCCCGACAGGGCCCGACAGGGCCCGACAGAGCCCGACAGGGCCCAGTAGAGCCCGACAGAGCCCGACAGAGCCCGACAGAACCCGACAGAGCCCGACAGAGCCCAGCAGAGCCCGACAGAGCCCATCAGGGCCCGACAGGGCCCAGTAGAGCCCGACAGAGCCCGACAAAGCCCGAGAGAGCCCGACAGAGCCCAGTAGAGCCCGACAGAGCCCGACAGGGCCCGACAGAGCCCGACAGAGCCCGACAGAGCCCGACAGAGCCCGACAGGGCCCGACAGGGCCCGACAGAGCCCAGTAGAGCCCAGTAGAGCCCGACAGAGCCCGACAGAGCCCGACAGAGCCCGACAGGGCCCGACAGAGCCCGACAGAGCCCGACAGGGCCCGACAGGGCCCGACAGAGCCCGACAGGGCCCGACAGGGCCAGTAGAGCCCGACAGAGCCCGACAGAGCCCGACAGGGCCCGACAGGGCCCGACAGAGCCCGACAGGGCCCGGCAGGGCCCGACAGATCCCAGTAGAGCCCGACAGAGCCCGACAGAGCCCGACAGAACCCGACAGAGCCCGACAGAGCCCAGTAGAGCCCGACAGAGCCCGACAGAGCCCGACAGAGCCCGACAGAGCCCGACAGGGCCCGACAGAGCCCGACAGGGCCCGACAGGTCCCGACAGGGCCCAGTAGAGCCCGACAGAGCCCGACAGAGCCCGACAGAGCCCGACAGGGCCCGACAGGGCCCAGAAGAGCCCGACAGAGCCCGACAGAGCCCGACAGAGCCCGACAGAGCCCGACAGGGCCCGACAGGTCCCGACAGGGCCCAGTAGAGCCCGACAGAGCCCGACAGAGCCCGACAGAGCCCGACAGGGCCCAGAAGAGCCCGACAGAGCCCGACAGAGCCCGACAGAGCCCGACAGGGCCCGACAGAGCCCGACAGGGCCCAGTAGAGCCCAGTAGAACCCGACAGAGCCCAGTAGAGCCCGACAGAGCCCGACAGAGCCCGACAGAGCCCGACAGGGCCCGACAGGGACCGACAGAGCCCGACAGAGCCCGACAGAGCCCGACAGGGCCCGACAGGGCCCGACAGAGCCCGACAGGGCCCAGTAGAGCCCAGTAGAACCCGACAGAGCCCAGTAGAGCCCGACAGAGCCCGACAGAGCCCGACAGAGCCCGACAGGGCCCGACAGGGCCCGACAGGGCCCAGTAGAGCCCGACAGAGCCCGACAAAGCCCAACAGAGCCCGACAGAGCCCAGTAGAGCCCGACAGAGCCCGACAGAGCCCGACAGGGCCCGACAGAGCCCGACAGAGCCCAGTAGAGCCCGACAGAGCCCGTCAGGGCCCGACAGGCCCCGACAGGGCCCAGTAGAGCCCGACAGAGCCCGACAGAGCCCAGTAGAGGCCGACAGAGCCGAGAGGGCCCGACAGAGCCCGACAGAACCCGACAGGGCCCAGTAGAGCCCGACAGAGCCCGACAGAGCCCGACAGGGCCCGACAGAGCCCGACAGAGCCCGACAGAGCCCGACAGCGCCCGACAGGGCCCAGTAGAGCCCGACAGAGCCCGACAGAGCCCGACAGAGCCCGACAGGGCCCGACAGAGCCCGACAGAGCCCGACAGGGCCCAGTAGAGCCCGACAGAGCCCAACAGGGCCCGACAGAGCCCGACAGAGCCCGACAGAGCCCGACAGGGCCCAGTAGAGCCCGACAGAGCCCGACAGAGCCCAGTAGAGCCCAGTAGAGCCCGACAGGGCCCGACAGGGCCCGACAGGGCCCATTAGAGCCCGACAGAGCCCGACAGAGCCTGACAGAGCCCGACAGGGCCCGACAGGGCCCGACAGAGTCCGACAGAGACCGACAGGGCCCAGTAGAGCCCGACAGAGCCCGACAGAGCCCGACAGGGCCCGACAGGGCCCGACAGGGCCCGACAGGGCCCGATAGAGCCCGACAGGGCCCGACAGAGCCCGACAGACCCCGACAGGGCACGACAGAGCCCGACAGAGCCCGACAGGGCCCGACAGAGCCCGACAGAGCCCGACAGAGCCCGACAGGGCCCAGTAGAGCCCGACAGAGCCCAGTAGAGCCCAGTAGAGCCCGACAGAGCCCGACAGAGCCCGACAGAGCTCGACAGGGCCCGACAGGGCCCGACAGGGCCCAGTAGAGCCCGACAGAGCCCGACAGGGCCCGACAGAGCCCGACAGAGCCCGACAGGGCCCGACAGGGCCCAGTAGAGCCCGACAGAGCCCGACAGAGCCCGACAGAGCCCCACAGGGCCCGACAGAGCCCGACAGAGCCCGACAGGGCCCGACAGGGCCCGACAGAGCCCGACAGGGCCCGACAGGGCCCGACAGAGCCCGACAGGGCCCGACAGAGCCCGACAGAGCCCGACAGGGCCCCACAGAGCCCGAAAGAGCCCGACAAAGCCCAGTAGAGCCCGACAGAGCCCGACAGAGCCCGACAGAGCCCGACAGAGCCCAGTAGAGCCCGACAGAGCCCGACAGAGCCCGACAGGGCCCGACAGGGCCCGACAGAGCCCGACAGAGCCCGACAGAGCCCGACAGGGCCCAGTAGAGCCCGACAGAGCCCGACAGGGCCAGACAGAGCCCGACAGAGCCCAGTAGAGCCCGACAGAGCCCGACAGAGCCCGACAGAGCCCGACAGAGCCCAGTAGAGCCCGACAGAGCCCGACAGAGCCCGACAGAGCCCGACAGGGCCCGACAGAGCCCGACAGAGCCCGACAGGGCCCAGTAGAGCCCGACAGAGCCCAACAGGGCCCGACAGAGCCCGACAGAGCCCGACAGAGCCCGACAGGGCCCAGTAGAGCCCGACAGAGCCCGACAGAGCCCGACAGAGCCCGACAGGGCCCGACAGAGCCCGACAGAGCCCGACAGGGCCCAGTAGAGCCCGAAAGAGCCCGACAGAGCCCAGTAGAGCCCAGTAGAGCCCGACAGGGCCCGACAGGGCCCGACAGGGCCCATTAGAGCCCGACAGAGCCCGACAGAGCCTGACAGAGCCCGACAGGGCCCGACAGGGCCCGACAGAGTCCGACAGAGACCGACAGGGCCCAGTAGAGCCCGACAGAGCCCGACAGAGCCCGACAGGGCCCGACAGGGCCCGACAGGGCCCGACAGGGCCCGATAGAGCCCGACAGGGCCCGACAGAGCCCGACAGACCCCGACAGGGCACGACAGAGCCCGACAGAGCCCGACAGGGCCCGACAGAGCCCGACAGAGCCCGACAGAGCCCGACAGGGCCCAGTAGAGCCCGACAGAGCCCAGTAGAGCCCAGTAGAGCCCGACAGAGCCCGACAGAGCCCGACAGAGCTCGACAGGGCCCGACAGGGCCCGACAGGGCCCAGTAGAGCCCGACAGAGCCCGACAGGGCCCGACAGAGCCCGACAGAGCCCGACAGGGCCCGACAGGGCCCAGTAGAGCCCGACAGAGCCCGACAGAGCCCGACAGAGCCCGACAGGGCCCGACAGAGCCCGACAGAGCCCGACAGGGCCCGACAGGGCCCGACAGAGCCCGACAGGGCCCGACAGGGCCCGACAGAGCCCGACAGGGCCCGACAGAGCCCGACAGAGCCCGACAGGGCCCCACAGAGCCCGAAAGAGCCCGACAAAGCCCAGTAGAGCCCGACAGAGCCCGACAGAGCCCGACAGAGCCCGACAGAGCCCAGTAGAGCCCGACAGAGCCCGACAGAGCCCGACAGGGCCCGACAGGGCCCGACAGAGCCCGACAGAGCCCGACAGAGCCCGACAGGGCCCAGTAGAGCCCGACAGAGCCCGACAGGGCCAGACAGAGCCCGACAGAGCCCAGTAGAGCCCGACAGAGCCCGACAGAGCCCGACAGGGCCCGACAGGGCCCGACAGAGCCCGACAGAGCCCGACAGGGCCCGACAGGGCCCGACAGAGCCCAGTAGAGCCCGACAGAGCCCGACAGAGCCCGACAGAGCCCGACAGGGCCCGACAGGGCCCAGAAGAGCCCGACAGAGCCCGACAGAGCCCGACAGAGCCCGACAGAGCCCGACAGAACCCGACAGAGCCCGACAGAGCCCGACAGGGCCCGACAGGGCCCGACAGAGCCCGACAGGGCCCGATAGAGCCCGACAGAGCCCGACAGAGCCCGACAGGGCCCCACAGAGCCCGACAGAGCCCGACAGAGCCCGACAGAGCCCGACAGGGAACGACAGAGCCCGACAGAGCCCGACAGAGCCCGACAGGGCCCGACAGAGCCCGACAGGGCCCAGTAGAGCCCAGTAGAACCCGACAGAGCCCAGTAGAGCCCGACAGAGCCCGACAGAGCCCGACAGAGCCCGACAGGGCCCGACAGAGCCCGACAGGGCCCAGTAGAGCCCGACAGAGCCCGACAAAGCCCAACAGAGCCCGACAGAGCCCAGTAGAGCCCGACAGAGCCCGACAGAGCCCGACAGGGCCCGACAGACCCCGACAGAGCCCAGTAGAGCCCGACAGAGCCCGTCAGGGCCCGACAGGCCCCGACAGGGCCCAGTAGAGCCCGACAGAGCCCGACAGAGCCCAGTAGAGGCCGACAGAGCCGAGAGGGTCCGACAGAGCCCGACAGAACCCGACAGGGCCCAGTAGAGCCCGACAGAGCCCGACAGAGCCCGACAGAGCCCGACAGGGCCTGACAGAGCCCGACAGAGCCCGACAGAGCCCGACAGGGCCCGACAGAGCCCGACAGAGCCCGACAGCGCCCGACAGGGCCCAGTAGAGCCCGACAGAGCCCGACAGAGCCCGACAGAGCCTGACAGGGCCCGACAGAGCCCGACAGAGCCCGACAGGGCCCAGTAGAGCCCGACAGAGCCCAACAGGGCCCGACAGAGCCCGACAGAGCCCGACAGAGCCCGACAGGGCCCAGTAGAGCCCGACAGAGCCCGACAGAGCCCGACAGAGCCCGACAGGGCCCGACAGAGCCCGACAGAGCCCGACAGGGCCCGACAGAGCCCGACAGAGCCCGACAGGGCCCAGTAGAGCCCGACAGAGCCCGACAGAGCCCGACAGAGCCCAGTAGAGCCCGACAGAGCCCGACAGAGCCCGACAGAGCCCGACAGGGCCCGACAGAGCCCGACAGAGCCCGACAGGGCCCGACAGAGCCCGACAGGGCCCAGTAGAGCCCGACAGAGCCCGATAGAGCCCGACAGGGCCCGACAGGGCCCAGTAGAGCCCGACAGAGCCCGACAGAGCCCAGTAGAGCCCAGTAGAGCCCGACAGAGCCCGACAGAGCCCGACAGAGCCCGAGAGGGCCCGACAGAGCCCGACAGAGCCCGACAGGGCCCGACAGGGCCCAGTAGAGCCCGAAAGAGCCCGACAGAGCCCAGTAGAGCCCAGTAGAGCCCGACAGGGCCCGACAGAGCCCGACAGAGCCCGACAGGGCCCGACAGGGCCCAGTAGAGCCCGACAGAGCCCGACAGAGCCCGACAGGGCCCGACAGAGCCCGACAGAGCCCGACAGAGCCCGACAGGGCCCGACAGAGCCCAGTAGAGCCCGACAGAGCCCGACAGAGCCCGACAGGGCCCGACAGGGCCCAGTAGAGCCCGACAGAGCCCGACAGAGCCCGACAGAGCCCAGTAGAGCCCAGTAGAGCCCGACAGAGCCCGACACAGCCCGACAGAGCCCGATAGAGCCCGACAGGGGCCGACAGAGCCCGACAGAGCCCGACAGAGCCCGACAGAGCCCGACAGGGCCCGACAGAGCCCGACAGGGCCCAGTAGAGCCCGACAGAGCCCGACAGAGCCCGACAGAACCCGACAGGGCCCAGTAGAGCCCGACAGAGCCCGACAGGGCCCGACAGAGCCCGACAGAGCCCGACAGAGCCCGACAGCGCCCGACAGGGCCCAGTAGAGCCCGACAGAGACCGACAGAGCCCGACAGAGCCCGACAGGGCCCGACAGAGCCCGACAGAGCCCGACAGGGCCCGACAGGGCCCAGTAGAGGCCGACAGAGCCGAGAGGGTCCGACAGAGCCCGACAGAACCCGACAGGGCCCAGTAGAGCCCGACAGAGCCCGACAGAGCCCGACAGAGCCCGACAGAGCCCGACAGAGCCTGACAGGGCCCGACAGAGCCCGACAGAGCCCGACAGGGCCCGACAGGGCCCGACAGAGCCCAACAGGGCCCGACAGGGCCCAGTAGAGCCCGACAGAGCCCGACAGAGCCCGACAGAGCCTGACAGGGCCCGACAGGGCCCGACAGAGCCCGACAGGGCCCGACAGGGCCCGACAGAGCCCAGTAGAGCCCGACAGAGCCCGACAGAGCCCGACAGAACCCGACAGAGCCCGACAGAGCCCAGCAGAGCCCGACAGAGCCCATCAGGGCCCGACAGGGCCCAGTAGAGCCCGACAGAGCCCGACAAAGCCCGACAGAGCCCGACAGAGCCCAGTAGAGCCCGACAGAGCCCGACAGGGCCCGACAGAGCCCGACAGAGCCCGACAGGGCCCGACAGAGCCCGACAGAGCCCGACAGAGCCCAGTAGAGCCCAGTAGAGCCCGACAGAGCCCGACAGAGCCCGACAGAGCCCGACAGGGCCCGACAGAGCCCGACAGAGCCCGACAGAGCCCGACAGGGCCCGACAGAGCCCGACAGTGCCCGACAGAGCCCGACAGGGCCCGACAGGGCCTGACAGAGCCCGACAGGGCCTGACAGGGCCCGACAGATCCCAGTAGAGCCCGACAGAGCCCGACAGAGCCCGACAGAACCCGACAGAGCCCGACAGAACCCGACAGAGCCCGACAGAGCCCAGTAGAGCCCGACAGAGCCCGACAGAGCCCGACAGAACCCGACAGAGCCCGACAGAGCCCAGTAGAGCCCGACAGAGCCCGACAGAGCCCGACAGAGCCCGACAGGGCCCGACAGGGCCCAGAAGAGCCCGACAGAGCCCGACAGAGCCCGACAGAGCCCGACAGAACCCGACAGAGCCCGACAGAGCCCGACAGAGCCCGACAGGGCTTGACAGGGCCTGACAGAGCCCGACAGGGCCCGATAGAGCCCGACAGAGCCCGACAGAGCCCGACAGGGCCCCACAGAGCCCGACAGAGCCCGACAGAGCCCGACAGAGCCCGACAGGGACCGACAGAGCCCGACAGGGCCCGACAGAGCCCGACAGAGCCCGACAGAGCCCGACAGGGCCCGACAGGGCCCAGTAGAGCCCGAAAGAGCCCGACAGAGCCCATTAGAGCCCAGTAGAGCCCGACAGGGCCCGACAGAGCCCGACAGAGCCCGACAGGGCCCGACAGGGCCCAGTAGAGCCCGACAGAGCCCGACAGAGCCCGACAGAGCCCGACAGGGCCCGACAGAGCCCGACAGGGCCCGACAGAGCCCGACAGGGGCCGACAGAGCCCAGTAGAGCCCGACAGAGCCCGACAGAGCCCGACAGGGCCCGACAGGGCCCAGTAGAGCCCGACAGAGCCCGACAGAGCCCGACAGAGCCCAGTAGAGCCCAGTAGAGCCCGACAGAGCCCGACACAGCCCGACAGAGCCCGACAGAGCCCGACAGAGCCCGACAGGGCCCGACAGAGCCCGACAGAGCCCGACAGGGCCCGACAGAGCCCGACAGGGCCCAGTAGAGCCCGACAGAGCCCGACAGAGCCCGACAGGTCCCGACAGGGCCCAGTAGAGCCCGACAGAGCCCGACAGAGCCCGACAGGGCCCGACAGGGCCCAGAAGAGCCCGACAGAGCCCGACAGAGCCCGACAGAGCCCGACAGAACCCGACAGAGCCCGACAGAGCCCGACAGGGCTTGACAGGGCCTGACAGAGCCCGACAGGGCCCAATAGAGCCCGACAGAGCCCGACAGAGCCCGACAGGGCCCCACAGAGCCCGACAGAGCCCGACAGAGCCCGACAGAGCCCGACAGGGACCGACAGAGCCCGACAGGGCCCGACAGAGCCCGACAGAGCCCGACAGAGCCCGACAGGGCCCGACAGGGCCCAGTAGAGCCCGAAAGAGCCCGACAGAGCCCATTAGAGCCCAGTAGAGCCCGACAGGGCCCGACAGAGCCCGACAGAGCCCGACAGGGCCCGACAGGGCCCAGTAGAGCCCGACAGAGCCCGACAGAGCCCGACAGAGCCCGACAGGGCCCGACAGAGCCCGACAGGGCCCGACAGGGCCCGACAGAGCCCAGTAGAGCCCGACAGAGCCCGACAGAGCCCGACAGGGCCCGACAGGGCCCAGTAGAGCCCGACAGAGCCCGACAGAGCCCGACAGAGCCCAGTAGAGCCCAGTAGAGCCCGACAGAGCCCGACACAGCCCGACAGAGCCCGACAGAGCCCGACAGAGCCCGACAGGGCCCGACAGAGCCCGACAGAGCCCGACAGGGCCCGACAGAGCCCGACAGGGCCCAGTAGAGCCCGACAGAGCCCGACAGAGCCCGACAGAACCCGACAGGGCCCAGTAGAGCCCGACAGAGCCCGACAGGGCCCGACAGAGCCCGACAGGGCCCGACAGAGCCCGACAGCGCCCGACAGGGCCCAGTAGAGCCCGACAGAGCCCGACAGAGCCCGACAGAGCCCGACAGGGCCCGACAGAGCCCGACAGAGCCCGACAGGGCCCGACAGGGCCCAGTAGAGCCCGACAGAGCCCAACAGGGCCCGACAGAGCCCGACAGAGCCCGACAGAGCTCGACAGGGCTCAGTAGAGCCCGACAGAGCCCGACAGAGCCCGACAGAGCCAGACAGGGCCCGACAGGGCCCTACAGAGCCCGACAGGGCCCGACAGAGCCCGACAGAGCCCGACAGGGCCCAGTAGAGCCCGACAGAGCCCGACAGAGCCCGACAGAGCCCGACAGAGCCCAGTAGAGCCCGACAGAGCCCGACAGAGCCCGACAGAGGCCGACAGGGCCCGACAGAGCCCGACAGGGCCCGACAGGGCCCGACAGAGCCCGACAGGGCCCGACAGAGCCCAGTAGAGCCCGACAGAGCCCGACAGGGACCGACAGAGCCCGACAGGGCCCAGTAGAGCCCGACAGAGCCCGATAGAGCCCGACAGGGCCCGACAGGGCCCGACAGGGCCCAGTGGAGACCGACAGAGCCCGACAGAGCCCAGTAGAGCCCAGTAGAGCCCGACAGAGCCCGACAGAGCCCGACAGAGCCCGACAGGGCCCGACAGAGCCCGACAGAGCCCGACAGAGCCCAGTAGAGCCCGACAGAGCCCGACAGAGCCCGACAGAGCCCGACAGGGCCCGACAGAGCCCGACAGAGCCCGACAGGGCCCAACAGGGCCCGACAGAGCCCGACAGGGCCCGACAGAGCCCGACAGAGCCCGACAGAGCCCGACAGGGCCCCACAGAGCCCGAAAGAGCCCGACAGGGCCCAGTAGAGCCCGACAGAGCCCGACAGAGCCCGACAGAGCCCGACAGGGCCCGACAGGGCCCGACAGAGCCCGACAGAGCCCGACAGAGCCCGACAGGGCCCAGTAGAGCCCGACAGGGCCCAGTAGAGCCCGACAGAGCCCGACAGAGCCCGACAGGGCCCAGTAGAGCCCGACAGAGCCCGACAGAGCCCGACAGAGCCCGACAGGGCCCGACAGGGCCCGACAGGGCCCGACAGGGTCCGACAGAGCCCGACAGAGCCCGACAGGGCCCAGTAGAGCCCGACAGAGCCCGACAGAGCCCGACAGAGCCCGACAGAGCCCAGTAGAGCCCGACAGAGCCCGACAGAGCCCGACAGAGCCCGACAGGGCCCGACAGGGCCCGACAGAGCCCGACAGAGCCCGACAGGGCCCAGTAGAGCGCGACAGAGCCCGACAGAGCCCGACAGAGCCCGACAGAGCCCAGTAGAGCCCGACAGAGCCCGACAGAGCCCGACAGAGCCCGACAGGGCCCGACAGGGCACGACAGAGCCCGACAGGGCCCGACAGGGCCCAGTAGAGCCCGACAGAGCCCGACAGAGCCCGACAGAGCCCGACAGGGCCCGACAGGGCCCAGTAGAGCCCGACAGAGCCCGACAGAGCCCGACAGAGCCCAGTAGAGCCCGACAGAGCCCGACAGAGCCCGACAGCGCCCGACAGGGCCCGACAGGGCCCGACAGAGCCCGACAGGGCCCGACAGGGCCCGATAGAGCCCGACAGAGCCCGACAGAGCCCGACAGGGCCCGACAGAGCCCGACAGCGCCCGACAGGGCCCGACAGAGCCCGACAGGGCCCGACAGAGCCCGACAGAGCCCGACAGAGCCCGACAGGGCCCAGTAGAGCCCGACAGAGCCCGACAGAGCCCGACAGAGCCCGACAGGGCCCGACAGGGCCCGACAGAGCCCGACAGGGCCCGACAGGGCCCGACAGGGCCCAGTAGAGCCCGATAGAGCCCGACAGAGCCCGACAGAGCCTGACAGGGCCCGACAGAGCCCGACAGAGCCCGACAGGGCCCGACAGGGCCCGACAGGGCCCGACAGGGCCCGATAGAGCCCGACAGGGCCCGACAGAGCCCGACAGAGCCCGACAGGGCACGACAGAGCCCGACAGAGCCCGACAGGGCCCGACAGAGCCCGACAGAGCCCGACAGGGCCCAGTAGAGCCCGACAGAGCCCAGTAGAGCCCAGTAGAGCCCGACAGAGCCCCACAGAGCCCGACAGAGCCCGACAGGGCCCGACAGGGCCCGACAGGGCCCAGTAGAGCCCGACAGAGCCCGACAGGGCCCGACAGAGCCCGACAGAGCCCGACAGAGCCCAGTAGAGCCCGACAGAGCCCGACAGAGCCCGACAGAGCCCGACAGGGCCCGACAGGGCCCGACAGAGCCCGACAGGGCCCGACAGAGCCCGACAGAGCCCGACAGAGCCCGACAGGGCCCGACAGAGCCCGACAGAGCCCGACAGGGCCCGACAGGGCCCAGTAGAGCCCGACAGAGCCCGACAGAGCCCGACAGAGCCCGACAGAGCCCGACAGGGCCCAGTAGAGCCCGACAGAGCCCGACAGAGCCCGACAGAGCCCAGTAGAGCCCAGTAGAGCCCGACAGAGCCCGACACAGCCCGACAGAGCCCGACAGAGCCCGACAGGGCCCGACAGAGCCCGACAGGGCCCCACAGAGCCCGACAGAGCCCGACAGAGCCCGACAGGGCCCAGTAGAGCCCGACAGAGCCCGACAGAGCCCGACAGAGCCCGACAGGGCTCGACAGAGCCCGTCAGAGCCCGACAGGTCCCGACAGGGCCCGACAGAGCCCGACAGAGCCCGACAGGGCCCGACAGAGCCCGACAGAGCCCGACAGGGCCCAGTAGAGCCCGACAGAGCCCAGTAGAGCCCGACAGAGCCCGACAGAGCCCGACAGGGCCCGACAGAGCCCGACAGAGCCCGACAGGGCCTGACAGAGCCCGACAGGGCCCAGTAGAGCCCGACAGAGCCCGACAAAGCCCGACAGAGCCCGACAGAGCCCAGTAGAGCCCGACAGAGCCCGACAGAGCCCGACAGGGCCCGACAGAGCCCGACAGAGCCCAGTAGAGCCCGACAGAGCCCGACAGGGCCCGACAGAGCCCGACAGAGCCCAGCAGAGCCCGACAGAGCCCATCAGGGCCCGACAGGGCCCAGTAGAGCCCGACAGAGCCCGACAAAGCCCGACAGAGCCCTACAGAGCCCAGTAGAGCCCGACAGAGCCCGACAGGGCCCGACAGAGCCCAACAGAGCCCGACAGAGCCCGACAGAGCCCGACAGGGCCCGACAGAGCCCGACAGAGCCCGACAGAGCCCAGTAGAGCCCAGTAGAGCCCGACAGAGCCCGACAGAGCCCGACAGAGCCCGACAGGGCCCGACAGAGCCCGACAGAGCCCGACAGAGCCCGACAGGGCCCGACAGAGCCCGACAGTGCCCGACAGGGCCCAGTAGAGCCCGACAGAGCCCGACAGATCCCGACAGGGCCCGACAGGGCCCGACAGATCCCAGTAGAGCCCGACAGAGCCCGACAGAGCCCGACAGAACCCGACAGAGCCCGACAGAGCCCAGTAGAGCCCGACAGAGCCCGACAGAGCCCGACAGAGCCCGACAGGGCCCGACAGAGCCCGACAGGGCCCAGTAGAGCCCGACAGAGCCCGACAAAGCCCGACAGAGCC
The DNA here is from genome assembly GCF_036013445.1 of Caloenas nicobarica. Classification (NCBI taxonomy): domain Eukaryota; kingdom Metazoa; phylum Chordata; class Aves; order Columbiformes; family Columbidae; genus Caloenas; species Caloenas nicobarica. The sequence goes on from NW_027017162.1 coordinate 104,679, forward strand.
CGACAGAGCCCAGTAGAGCCCGACAGAGCCCGACAGAGCCCGACAGGGCCCGACAGAGCCCGACAGAGCCCAGTAGAGCCCGACAGAGCCCGTCAGGGCCCGACAGGGCCCGACAGGGCCCAGTAGAGCCCGACAGAGCCCGACAGAGCCCAGTAGAGCCCAGTAGAGCCCGACAGAGCCCGACAGAGCCCGACAGAGCCCGACAGGGCCCGACAGAGCCCGACAGAGCCCGACAGGGCCCGACAGGGCCCGACAGAGCCCGACAGGGCCCGACAGGGCCAGTAGAGCCCGACAGAGCCCGACAGAGCCCGACAGGGCCCGACAGGGCCCGACAGAGCCCGACAGGGCCCGGCAGGGCCCGACAGATCCCAGTAGAGCCCGACAGAGCCCGACAGAACCCGACAGAGCCCGACAGAGCCCAGTAGAGCCCGACAGAGCCCGACAGAGCCCGACAGAGCCCGACAGGGCCCGACAGGTCCCGACAGGGCCCAGTAGAGCCCGACAGAGCCCGACAGAGCCCGACAGAGCCCGACAGGGCCCGACAGGGCCCAGAAGAGCCCGACAGAGCCCGACAGAGCCCGACAGAGCCCGACAGAACCCGACAGAGCCCGACAGAGCCCGACAGGGCCCGACAGGGCCCGACAGAGCCCGACAGGGCCCGATAGAGCCCGACAGAGCCCGACAGAGCCCGACAGGGCCCCACAGAGCCCGACAGGGCCCCACAGAGCCCGACAGAGCCCGACAGAGCCCGACAGAGCCCGACAGGGACCGACAGAGCCCGACAGAGCCCGACAGAGCCCGACAGGGCCCGACAGAGCCCGACAGGGCCCAGTAGAGCCCAGTAGAACCCGACAGAGCCCAGTAGAGCCCGACAGAGCCCGACAGAGCCCGACAGAGCCCGACAGGGCCCGACAGAGCCCGACAGGGCCCAGTAGAGCCCGACAGAGCCCGACAAAGCCCAACAGAGCCCGACAGAGCCCAGTAGAGCCCGACAGAGCCCGACAGAGCCCGACAGGGCCCGACAGAGCCCGACAGAGCCCAGTAGAGCCCGACAGAGCCCGTCAGGGCCCGACAGAACCCGACAGGGCCCAGTAGAGCCCGACAGAGCCCGACAGAGCCCAGTAGAGGCCGACAGAGCCGAGAGGGCCCGGCAGAGCCCGACAGAACCCGACAGGGCCCAGTAGAGCCCGACAGAGCCCGACAGAGCCCGACAGAGCCCGACAGGGCCCGACAGAGCCCGACAGAGCCCGACAGAGCCCGACAGAGCCCGACAGGGCCCGACAGAGCCCGACAGGGCCCAGTAGAGCCCGACAGAGCCCAACAGGGCCCGACAGAGCCCGACAGAGCCCGACAGAGCCCGACAGGGCCCAGTAGAGCCCGACAGAGCCCGACAGAGCCCGACAGAGCCCGACAGGGCCCGACAGAGCCCGACAGAGCCCGACAGGGCCCAGTAGAGCCCCACAGAGCCCGACAGAGCCCGACAGAGCCCGACAGAGCCCAGTAGAGCCCGACAGAGCCCGACAGAGCCCGACAGAGCCCGACAGGGCCCGACAGAGCCCGACAGAGCCCGACAGGGCCCGACAGAGCCCGACAGAGCCCGACAGGGCCCGACAGAGCCCGACAGGGCCCAGTAGAGCCCGACAGAGCCCGATAGAGCCCGACAGGGCCCGACAGGGCCCAGTAGAGCCCGACAGAGCCCGACAGAGCCCAGTAGAGCCCAGTAGAGCCCGACAGAGCCCGACAGAGCCCGACAGAGCCCGACAGGGCCCGACAGAGCCCGACAGAGCCCGACAGAGCCCGACAGGGCCCGACAGGGACCAGTAGAGCCCGAAAGAGCCCAACAGAGCCCAGTAGAGCCCAGTAGAGCCCGACAGGGCCCGACAGGGCCCGACAGGGCCCATTAGAGCCCGACAGAGCCCGACAGAGCCTGACAGAGCCCGACAGGGCCCGACAGAGTCCGACAGAGACCGACAGGGCCCAGTAGAGCCCGACAGAGCCCGACAGAGCCCGACAGGGCCCGACAGGGCCCGACAGGGCCCGATAGAGCCCGACAGGGCCCGACAGAGCCCGACAGACCCCGACAGGGCACGACAGAGCCCGACAGAGCCCGACAGGGCCCGACAGAGCCCGACAGAGCCCGACAGAGCCCGACAGGGCCCAGTAGAGCCCGACAGAGCCCAGTAGAGCCCAGTAGAGCCCGACAGAGCCCGACAGAGCCCGACAGAGCTCGACAGGGCCCGACAGGGCCCGACAGGGCCCAGTAGAGCCCGACAGAGCCCGACAGGGCCCGACAGAGCCCGACAGAGCCCGACAGGGCCCGACAGAGCCCGACAGAGCCCGACAGGGCCCAGTAGAGCCCGACAGAGCCCGACAGAGCCCGACAGGGCCCGACAGAGCCCGACAGAGCCCGACAGGGCCCGACAGGGCCCGACAGAGCCCGACAGGGCCCGAGAGAGCCCGACAGGGCCCCACAGAGCCCGAAAGAGCCCGACAAAGCCCAGTAGAGCCCGACAGAGCCCGACAGAGCCCGACAGAGCCCGACAGAGCCCAGTAGAGCCCGACAGAGCCCGACAGAGCCCGACAGGGCCCGACAGGGCCCGACAGAGCCCGACAGAGCCCGACAGGGCCCAGTAGAGCCCGACAGAGCCCGACAGAGCCCGACAGAGCCCGACAGAGCCCAGTAGAGCCCGACAGAGCCCGACAGAGCCTGACAGAGCCCGACAGTGCCCGACAGAGCCCGACAGAGCCCGACAGGGCCCGACAGGGCCCGACAGGGCCCGACAGAGCCCAGTAGAGCCCGACAGAGCCCGACAGAGCCCGACAGAGCCCGACAGGGCCCGACAGGGCCCAGAAGAGCCCGACAGAGCCCGACAGAGCCCGACAGAGCCCGACAGAGCCCGACAGGGCCCGACAGAGCCCGACAGGGCCCGATAGAGCCCGACAGAGCCCGACAGAGCCCGACAGGGCCCCACAGAGCCCGACAGAGCCCGACAGAGCCCCACAGAGCCCGACAGGGACCGACAGAGCCCGACAGAGCCCGACAGGGCCCGACAGAGCCCGACAGGGCCCAGTAGAGCCCAGTAGAACCCGACAGAGCCCAGTAGAGCCCGACAGAGCCCGACAGAGCCCGACAGAGCCCGACAGGGCCCGACAGAGCCCGACAGGGCCCAGTAGAGCCCGACAGAGCCCGACAAAGCCCAACAGAGCCCGACAGAGCCCAGTAGAGCCCGACAGAGCCCGTCAGGGCCCGACAGGCCCCGACAGGGCCCAGTAGAGCCCGACAGAGCCCGACAGAGCCCAGTAGAGGCCGACAGAGCCGAGAGGGCCCGACAGAGCCCGACAGAACCCGACAGGGCCCAGTAGAGCCCGACAGAGCCCGACAGAACCCGACAGAGCCCGACAGAGCCCGACAGGGCCCGACAGAGCCCGACAGAGCCCGACAGAGCCCGACAGGGCCCGACAGAGCCCGACAGAGCCCGACAGAGCCCGACAGGGCCCAGTAGAGCCCGACAGAGCCCGACAGAGCCCGACAGAGCCCGACAGGGCCCGACAGAGCCCGACAGAGCCCGACAGGGGCCCAGTAGAGCCCGACAGAGCCCAACAGGGCCCGACAGAGCCCGACAGAGCCCGACAGAGCCCGACAGGGCCCAGTAGAGCCCGACAGAGCCCGACAGAGCCCGACAGAGCCCGACAGGGCCCGACAGGGCCCGACAGAGCCCGACAGGGCCCGACAGAGCCCGACAGGGCCCAGTAGAGCCCGACAGAGCCCGACAGAGCCCGACAGAGCCCGACAGGGCCCGACAGAGCCCGACAGGGCCCGACAGAGCCCGACAGGGCCCGATAGAGCCCGACAGGGCCCGACAGAGCCCGACAGAGCCCGACAGGGCACGACAGAGCCCGACAGAGCCCGACAGGGCCCGACAGAGCCCGACAGAGCCCAGTAGAGCCCAGTAGAGCCCGACAGAGCCCGACAGAGCCCGACAGAGCCCGACAGGGCCCGACAGGGCCCGACAGGGCCCAGTAGAGCCCGACAGAGCCCGACAGGGCCCGACAGAGCCCGACAGAGCCCGACAGGGCCCGACAGAGCCCGACAGAGCCCGACAGAGCCCGACAGGGCCCAACAGGGCCTGACAGAGCCCGACAGGGCCCGACAGAGCCCGACAGAGCCCGACAGGGCCCAGTAGAGCCCGACAGAGCCCGACAGAGCCCGACAGGGCCCGACAGGGCCCAGTAGAGCCCGACAGAGCCCGACAGAGCCCAGTAGAGCCCAGTAGAGCCCGACAGAGCCCGACAGAGCCCGACAGAGCCCGACAGGGCCCGACAGAGCCCGACAGAGCCCGACAGGGCCCGACAGGGCCCGACAGGGCCCACTAGAGCCCGAAAGAGCCCGACAGAGCCCAGTAGAGCCCAGTAGAGCCCGACAGGGCCCGACAGAGCCCGACAGAGCCCGACAGGGCCCGACAGGGCCCAGTAGAGCCCGACAGAGCCCGACAGAGCCCGACAGGGCCCGACAGGGCCCGACAGGGCCCAGTAGAGCCCGACAGAGCCCGACAGAGCCCGACAGAGCCCAGTAGAGCCCAGTAGAGCCCGACAGAGCCCGACACAGCCCGACAGAGCCCGACAGAGCCCGACAGGGCCCGACAGAGCCCGACAGGCCCGACAGAGCCCGACAGAGCCCGACAGAGCCCGACAGGGCCCGACAGAGCCCGACAGAGCCCGACAGGGCCCAGTAGAGCCCGACAGAGCCCGACAGAGCCCGACAGAACCCGACAGGGCCCAGTAGAGCCCGACAGAGCCCGACAGGGCCCGACAGAGCCCGACAGAGCCCGACAGAGCCCGACAGCGCCCGACAGGGCCCAGTAGAGCCCGACAGAGCCCGACAGAGCCCGACAGAGCCCGACAGGGCCCGACAGAGCCCGACAGAGCCCGACAGGGCCCGACAGGGCCCAGTAGAGCCCGACAGAGCCCAACAGGGCCCGACAGAGCCCGACAGAGCCCGACAGAGCCCGACAGGGCCCAGTAGAGCCCGACAGAGCCCGACAGAGCCCGACAGAGCCCGACAGAGCCCGACAGGGCCCGACAGAGCCCGACAGAGCCCGACAGGGCCCGACAGAGCCCGACAGAGCCCGACAGGGCCCAGTAGAGCCCGACAGAGCCCGACAGAGCCGACAGAGCCCGACAGAGCCCAGTAGAGCCCGACAGAGCCCGACAGAGCCCGACAGAGCCCGACAGAGGCCGACAGGGCCCGACAGAGCCCGACAGGGCCCGACAGGGCCCAGTAGAGCCCGACAGAGCCCGACAGGGACCGACAGAGCCCGACAGGGCCCAGTAGAGCCCGACAGAGCCCGATAGAGCCCGACAGGGCCCGACAGGGCCCGACAGAGCCCGACAGGGCCCGACAGGGCCCGACAGGGCCCAGTAGAGCCCGACAGAGCCGACAGAGCCCAGTAGAGCCCAGTAGAGCCCGACAGGGCCCGACAGGGCCCGACAGGGCCCATTAGAGCCCGACAGAGCCCGACAGAGCCTGACAGAGCCCGACAGGGCCCGACAGGGCCCGACAGAGCCCGACAGAGCCCGACAGAGCCCGACAGGGCCCGACAGAGCCCGACAGAGCCTGACAGGGCCCGACAGAGCCCGACAGAGCCCGACAGGGCCCGACAGAGCCCGACAGAGCCCGACAGGGCCCAGTAGAGCCCGACAGAGCCCGACACAGCCCGACAGAGCCCGACAGAGCCCAGTAGAGCCCGACAGAGCCCGACAGAGCCCGACAGAGCCCGACAGGGCCCGACAGGGCCCGACAGAGCCCGACAGAGCCCGACAGGGCCCGACAGAGCCCGACAGGGCCCAGTAGAGCCCGACAGAGCCCGATAGAGCCCGACAGGGCCCGACAGGGCCCAGTAGAGCCCGACAGAGCCCGACAGAGCCCAGTAGAGCCCAGTAGAGCCCAGTAGAGCCCGACAGAGCCCGACAGAGCCCGACAGAGCCCGACAGGGCCCGACAGAGCCCGACAGAGCCCGACAGGGCCCGACAGGGCCCGACAGGGCCCAGTAGAGCCCGAAAGAGCCCGACAGAGCCCAGTAGAGCCCAGTAGAGCCCGACAGGGCCCGACAGGGCCCCACAGGGCCCATTAGAGCCCGACAGAGCCCGACAGAGCCCGACAGGGCCCGACAGGGCCCGACAGAGCCCGACAGGGCCCAGTAGAGCCCGATAGAGCCCGACAGAGCCCGACAGAGCCCGACAGGGCCCGACAGAGCCCGACAGAGCCCGACAGGGCCCGACAGGGCCCGACAGAGCCCGACAGCAGAGCCCGACAGGGCACGACAGAGCCCGACAGAGCCCGACAGGGCCCGACAGAGCCCGACAGAGCCCAGTAGAGCCCAGTAGAGCCCGACAGAGCCCGACAGAGCCCGACAGAGCCCGACAGGGCCCGACAGGGCCCGACAGGGCCCAGTAGAGCCCGACAGTGCCCGACAGGGCCCGACAGAGCCCGACAGAGCCCGACAGGGCCCGACAGAGCCCGACAGAGCCCGACAGGGCCCAGTAGAGCCCGACAGAGCCCGACAGAGCCCGACAGAGCCCGACAGGGCCCGACAGAGCCCGACAGAGCCCGACAGGGCCCAACAGGGCCCGACAGAGCCCGACAGGGCCCGACAGAGCCCGACAGAGCCCGACAGAGCCCGACAGGGCCCCACAGAGCCCGAAAGAGCCCGACAGGGCCCAGTAGAGCCCGACAGAGCCCGACAGAGCCCGACAGAGCCCGACAGAGCCCGACAGGGCCCGACAGGGCCCGACAGAGCCCGACAGAGCCCGACAGGGCCCAGTAGAGCCCGACAGAGCCCGACAGAGCCCGACAGAGCCCAGTAGAGCCCGACAGAGCCCGACAGAGCCCGACAGGGCCCGACAGGGCCCGACAGAGCCCGACAGAGCCCGACAGGGCCCGACAGGGCCCGACAGAGCCCAGTAGAGCCCGACAGAGCCCGACAGAGCCCGACAGAGCCCGACAGGGCCCGACAGGGCCCGACAGGGCCCAGTAGAGCCCGACAGAGCCCGACAGAGCCCGACAGAGCCCGACAGGGCCCGACAGAGACCGAGAGGGCCCGACAGGGCCCGACAGGGCCCGACATAGCCCAGTAGAGCCCGACAGAGCCCGACAGAGCCCGACAGAGCCCGACAGGGCCCGACAGGGCCCAGTAGAGCCCGACAGAGCCCGACAGAGCCCGACAGAGCCCGACAGGGCCCGACAGAGCCCGACAGGGCCCGACAGGGCCCAGTAGAGCCCGACAGAGCCCGACAGAGCCCGACAGAGCCCAGTAGAGCCCAGTAGAGCCCGACAGAGCCCGACACAGCCCGACAGAGCCCGACAGAGCCCGACAGGGCCCGACAGAGCCCGACAGGGCCCGACAGAGCCCGACAGAGCCCGACAGGGCCCGACAGAGCCCGACAGGGCCCGACAGAGACCGACAGAGCCCGACAGGGCCCAGTAGAGCCCGACAGAGCCCGACAGAGCCCGACAGAGCCCGACAGAGCCCGACAGGGCCCGACAGGGCCCGACAGGGCCCAGTAGAGCCCGACAGAGCCCGACAGGGCCCGACAGAGCCCGACAGAGCCCGACAGGGCCCGACAGAGCCCGACAGAGCCCGACAGGGCCCAGTAGAGCCCGACAGAGCCCGACAGAGCCCGACAGAGCCCGACAGGGCCCGACAGGGCCCGACAGAGCCCGACAGGGCCCGACAGAGCCCGACAGAGCCCGACAGGGCCCAGTAGAGCCCGACAGAGCCCGACAGAGCCCGACAGAGCCCGACAGAGCCCAGTAGAGCCCGACAGAGCCCGACAGAGCCCGACAGAGCCCGACAGGGCCCGACAGGGCCCGACAGAGCCCGACAGGGCCCGACAGGGCCCAGTAGAGCCCGACAGAGCCCGACAGAGCCCGACAGAGCCCGACAGAGCCCGACAGGGCCCGACAGGGCCCGACAGAGCCCAGTAGAGCCCGACAGAGCCCGACAGAGCCCGACAGAGCCCGACAGGGCCCGACAGGGCCCGACAGGGCCCAGTAGAGCCCGACAGAGCCCGACAGAGCCCGACAGAGCCCGACAGGGCCCGACAGAGCCCGACAGAGCCCGACAGAGCCCGACAGGGCCCGACAGAGCCCGACAGGGCCCGACAGGGCCCGACAGGGCCCGACAGGGCCCGACAGGGCCCAGTAGAGCCCGACAGAGCCCGACAGAGCCCGACAGAGCCCGACAGGGCCCGACAGGGCCCAGTAGAGCCCGACAGAGCCCGACAGAGCCCAGTATAGCCCAGTAGAGCCCGACAGAGCCCGACAGGGCCCGACAGAGCCCGACAGAGCCCGACAGGGCCCAGTAGAGCCTCACAGAGCCCGACAGAGCTCGACAGGGCCCGACAGAGCCCGACAGAGCCCGACAGGGCCCGACAGAGCCCGACAGGGCCCGACAGAGCCCGACAGGGCCCGACAGAGCCCGACAGAGCCCGACAGAGCCCGACAGAGCCCGACAGGGCCCAGTAGAGCCCGACAGAGCCCGACAGAGCCCGACAGAGCCCGACAGGGCCCGACAGGGCCCGACAGAGCCCGACAGGGCCCGACAGGGCCCGACAGGGCCCAGTAGAGCCCGATAGAGCCCGACAGAGCCCGACAGAGCCCGACAGGGCCCGACAGAGCCCGACAGAGCCCGACAGGGCCCGACAGGGCCCAGTAGAGCCCGAAAGAGCCCGACAGAGCCCAGTAGAGCCCAGTAGAGCCCGACAGGGCCCGACAGGGCCCGACAGAGTCCGACAGAGCCCGACAGGGCCCAGTAGAGCCCGACAGAGCCCGACAGAGCCCGACAGGGCCCGACAGGGCCCGACAGAGCCCGACAGAGCCCGACAGGGCCCAGTAGAGCCCGATAGAGCCCGACAGAGCCCGACAGAGCCCGACAGGGCCCGACAGAGCCCGACAGAGCCCGACAGGGCCCGACAGGGCCCGACAGAGCCCGACAGGGCCCGATAGAGCCCGACAGGGCCCGACAGAGCCCGACAGAGCCCGACAGGGCACGACAGAGCCCGACAGAGCCCGACAGGGCCCGACAGAGCCCGACAGAGCCCAGTAGAGCCCAGTAGAGCCCGACAGAGCCCGACAGAGCCCGACAGAGCCCGACAGGGCCCGACAGGGCCCGACAGGGCCCAGTAGAGCCCGACAGAGCCCGACAGGGCCCGACAGAGCCCGACAGAGCCCGACAGGGCCCAGTAGAGCCCGACAGAGCCCGACAGAGCCCGACAGAGCCCGACAGGGCCCAACAGGGCCCGACAGAGCCCGACAGGGCCCGACAGAGCCCGACAGAGCCCGACAGAGCCCGACAGGGCCCCACAGAGCCCGAAAGAGCCCGACAGGGCCCAGTAGAGCCCGACAGAGCCCGACAGAGCCCGACAGAGCCCGACAGAGCCCGACAGGGCCCGACAGGGCCCGACAGAGCCCGACAGAGCCCGACAGAGCCCGACAGGGCCCAGTAGAGCCCGACAGAGCCCGACAGAGCCCGACAGAGCCCGACAGAGCCCAGTAGAGCGCGACAGAGCCCGACAGAGCCCGACAGGGCCCGACAGGGCCCGACAGAGCCCGACAGAGCCCGACAGGGCCCGACAGGGCCCGACAGAGCCCAGTAGAGCCCGACAGAGCCCGACAGAGCCCGACAGAGCCCGACAGGGCCCGACAGGGCCCGACAGGGCCCAGTAGAGCCCGACAGAGCCCGACAGAGCCCGACAGAGCCCGACAGGGCCCGACAGAGACCGAGAGGGCCCGACAGGGCCCGACAGGGCCCGACATAGCCCAGTAGAGCCCGACAGAGCCCGACAGAGCCCGACAGAGCCCGACAGGGCCCGACAGGGCCCAGTAGAGCCCGACAGAGCCCGACAGAGCCCGACAGGGCCCGACAGAGCCCGACAGAGCCCGACAGAGCCCGACAGCGCCCGACAGGGCCCAGTAGAGCCCGACAGAGCCCGACAGAGCCCGACAGGGCCCGACAGGGCCCAGAAGAGCCCGACAGGGCCCGACAGGGTACGACAGAGCCCGACAGGGCCCGACAGGGCCCGACAGGGCCCAGTAGAGCCCGACAGAGCCCGACAGAGCCCAGTAGAGCCCAGTAGAGCCCGACAGAGCCCGACAGAGCCCGACAGAGCCCGACAGAGCCCGACAGGGCCCGACAGAGCCCGACAGGGCCCGACAGAGCCCCACAGAGCCCGACAGAGCCCGACAGGGCCCGACAGGGCCCGACAGAGCCCGACAGAGCCCGACAGGGCCCGACAGAGCCCGACAGAGCCCGACAGAGCCCGACAGAACCCGACAGGGCCCAGTAGAGCCCGACAGAGCCCGACAGGGCCCGACAGAGCCCGACAGAGCCCGACAGAGCCCGACAGCGCCCGACAGGGCCCAGTAGAGCCCGACAGAGCCCGACAGAGCCCGACAGAGCCCGACAGGGCCCAGTAGAGCCCGACAGAGCCCGACAGAGCCCGACAGAGCCCGACAGGGCCCGACAGGGCCCGACAGAGCCCGACAGGGCCCGACAGAGCCCGACAGAGCCCGACAGGGCCCAGTAGAGCCCGACAGAGCCCGACAGAGCCCGACAGAGCCCGACAGAGCCCGACAGAGCCCAGTAGAGCCCGACAGAGCCCGACAGAGCCCGACAGAGCCTGACAGGGCCCGACAGGGCCCGACAGAGCCCGACAGAGCCCGACAGGGCCCAGTAGAGCCCGACAGAGCCCGACAGAGCCCGACAGAGCCCGACAGGGCCCGACAGGGCCCGACAGAGCCCGACAGGGCCCGACAGGGCCCGACAGAGCCCAGTAGAGCCCGACAGAGCCCGACAGAGCCCGACAGGGCCCGACAGAGCCCGACAGAGCCCGACAGAGCCCGACAGGGCCCGACAGGGCACGACAGAGCCCGACAGGGCCCGACAGGGCCCAGTAGAGCCCGACAGAGCCCGACAGAGCCCGACAGAGCCCGACAGGGCCCGACAGGGCCCAGTAGAGCCCGACAGAGCCCGACAGAGCCCGACAGAGCCCAGTGGAGCCCAGTAGAGCCCTACAGAGCCCGACACAGCCCGACAGAGCCCGACAGAGCCCGACAGGGCCCGACAGAGCCCGACAGAGCCCGACAGAGCCCGACAGAGCCCGACAGGGCCCAGTAGAGCCCGACAGAGCCCGACAGAGCCCGACAGAGCCCGACAGGGCCCGACAGGGCCCGACAGGGCCCGACAGAGCCCGACAGGGCACGACAGAGCCCGACAGGGCCCGACAGGGCCCGACAGGGCCCGACAGGGCCCAGTAGATCCCGATAGAGCCCGACAGAGCCCGACAGAGCCCGACAGAGCCCGACAGGGCCCAGTAGAGCCCGACAGAGCCCGACAGAGCCCGACAGAGCCCGACAGAGCCCAGTAGAGCCCGACAGAGCCCGACAGAGCCCGACAGGGCCCGACAGAGCCCGACAGAGCCCGACAGGGCCCGACAGAGCCCGACAGAGCCCGACAGGGCCCGACAGAGCCCGACAGGGCCCAGTAGAGCCCGACAGAGCCCGATAGAGCCCGACAGGGCCCGACAGGGCCCAGTAGAGCCCGACAGAGCCCGACAGAGCCCAGTAGAGCCCAGTAGAGCCCGACAGAGCCCGACAGAGCCCGACAGAGCCCGACAGGGCCCGACAGAGCCCGACAGAGCCCGACAGGGCCCGACAGGGCCCGACAGGGCCCAGTAGAGCCCGAAAGAGCCCGAAAGAGCCCAGTAGAGCCCAGTAGAGCCCGACAGGGCCCGACAGGGCCCGACAGGGCCCATTAGAGCCCGACAGAGCCCGACAGAGCCTGACAGAGCCCGACAGGGCCCGACAGGGCCCGACAGAGTCCGACAGAGACCGACAGGGCCCAGTAGAGCCCGACAGAGCCCGACAGAGCCCGACAGGGCCCGACAGGGCCCGACAGGGCCCGATAGAGCCCGACAGGGCCCGACAGAGCCCGACAGACCCCGACAGGGCACGACAGAGCCCGACAGAGCCCGACAGGGCCCGACAGAGCCCGACAGAGCCCGACAGAGCCCGACAGGGCCCAGTAGAGCCCGACAGAGCCCAGTAGAGCCCAGTAGAGCCGACAGAGTCCGACAGAGCCCGACAGAGCTCGACAGGGCCCGACAGCGCCCGACAGGGCCCAGTAGAGCCCGACAGAGCCCGACAGGGCCCGACAGAGCCCGACAGAGCCCGACAGGGCCCGACAGAGCCCGACAGAGCCCGACAGGGCCCAGTAGAGCCCGACAGAGCCCGACAGAGCCCGACAGGGCCCGACAGAGCCCGACAGAGCCCGACAGGGCCCGACAGAGCCCGACAGGGCCCCACAGAGCCCGAAAGAGCCCGACAAAGCCCAGTAGAGCCCGACAGAGCCCGACAGAGCCCGACAGAGCCCGACAGAGCCCAGTAGAGCCCGACAGAGCCCGACAGGGCCCGACAGGGCCCGACAGAGCCCGACAGAGCCCGACAGAGCCCGACAGGGCCCAGTAGAGCCCGACAGAGCCCGACAGAGCCCGACAGAGCCCAGTAGAGCCCGACAGAGCCCGACAGAGCCCGACAGAGCCCGACAGGGCCCGACAGAGCCCGACAGAGCCCGACAGGGCCCGACAGGGCCCGACAGGGCCCGACAGAGCCCAGTAGAGCCCGACAGAGCCCGACAGAGCCCGACAGAGCCCGACAGGGCCCGACAGGGCCCAGAAGAGCCCGACAGAGCCCGACAGAGCCCGACAGAACCGGACAGAGCCCGACAGAGCCCGACAGGGCCCGACAGGGCCCGACAGGGCCCGACAGAGTCCGACAGGCCCGACAGGGCCCCACAGAGCCCGACAGAGCCCGACAGAGCCCCACAGAGCCCGACAGGGACCGACAGAGCCCGACAGAGCCCGACAGAGCCCGACAGGGCCCGACAGAGCCCGACAGGGCCCAGTAGAGCCCAGTAGAACCCGACAGAGCCCAGTAGAGCCCGACAGAGCCCGACAGAGCCCGACAGAGCCCGACAGGGCCCGACAGAGCCCGACAGGGCCCAGTAGAGCCCGACAGAGCCCGACAAAGCCCAACAGAGCCCGACAGAGCCCAGTAGAGCCCGACAGAGCCCGACAGAGCCCGACAGGGCCCGACAGAGCCCGACAGAGCCCGACAGGGCCCGACAGAGCCCGACAGAGCCCAGTAGAGCCCGACAGAGCCCGTCAGGGCCCGACAGGCCCCGACAGGGCCCAGTAGAGCCCGACAGAGCCCGACAGAGCCCAGTAGAGGCCGACAGAGCCGAGAGGGCCCGACAGAGCCCGACAGAACCCGACAGGGCCCAGTAGAGCCCGACAGAGCCCGACAGAGCCCGACAGAGCCCGACAGGGCCCGACAGAGCCCGACAGAGCCCGACAGAGCCCGACAGGGCCCGACAGAGCCCGACAGAGCCCGACAGCGCCCGACAGGGCCCAGTAGAGCCCGACAGAGCCCGACAGAGCCCGACAGAGCCCGACAGGGCCCGACAGAGCCCGACAGAGCCCGACAGGGCCCAGTAGAGCCCGACAGAGCCCAACAGGGCCCGACAGAGCCCGACAGAGCCCGACAGAGCCCGACAGGGCCCAGTAGAGCCCGACAGGGCCCGACAGAGCCCGACAGAGCCCGACAGGGCCCAGTAGAGCCCGACAGGGCCCGACAGAGCCCGACAGAGCCCGACAGGGCCCGACAGAGCCCGACAGAGCCCGACAGGGCCCGACAGAGCCCGACAGAGCCCGACAGGGCCCGACAGAGCCCGACAGGGCCCAGTAGAGCCCGACAGAGCCCGATAGAGCCCGACAGGGCCCGACAGGGCCCAGTAGAGCCCGACAGAGCCCGACAGAGCCCAGTAGAGCCCAGTAGAGCCCGACAGAGCCCGACAGAGCCCGACAGAGCCCGACAGGGCCCGACAGAGCCCGACAGAGCCCGAGAGGGCCCGACAGGGCCCAGTAGAGCCCGAAAGAGCCCGACAGAGCCCAGTAGAGCCCAGTAGAGCCCGACAGAGCCCGACAGAGCTTGACAGAGCCCGACAGGGCCCGACAGAGCCCAGTAGAGCCCGACAGAGCCCGACAGAGCCCGACAGGGCCCGACAGAGCCCGACAGGGCCCGACAGGGCCCGACAGGGCCCGACAGAGCCCAGTAGAGCCCGACAGAGCCCGACAGAGCCCGACAGAGCCCAGTAGAGCCCAGTAGAGCCCGACAGAGCCCGACAGAGCCCGACAGAGCCCGACAGAGCCCGACAGGGCCCGACAGAGCCCGACAGGGCCCGACAGAGCCCGACAGAGCCCGACAGAGCCCGACAGGGCCCGACAGAGCCCGACAGAGCCCGACAGGGCCCAGTAGAGCCCGACAGAGCCCGACAGAGCCCGACAGAACCCGACAGGGCCCAGTAGAGCCCGACAGAGCCCGACAGGGCCCGACAGAGCCCGACAGAGCCCGACAGAGCCCGACAGCGCCCGACAGGGCCCAGTAGAGCCCGACAGAGCCCGACAGGGCCCGACAGAGCCCGACAGAGCCCGACAGGGCCCGACAGGGCCCAGTAGAGCCCGACAGAGCCCAACAGGGCCCGACAGAGCCCGACAGAGCCCGACAGAGCCCGACAGGGCCCAGTAGAGCCCGACAGAGCCCGACAGAGCCCGACAGAGCCCGACAGGGCCCGACAGGGCCCGACAGGGCCCGACAGAGCCCGACAGGGCCCAGTAGAGCCCGACAGAGCCCGACAGAGCCCGACAGAGCCCGACAGAGCCCAGTAGAGCCCGACAGAGCCCGACAGAGCCCGACAGAGCCCGACAGAGGCCGACAGGGCCCGACAGGGCCCGACAGAGCCCGACAGAGCCCGACAGGGCCCAGTAGAGCCCGACAGAGCCCGACAGAGCCCGACAGAGCCCGACAGAGCCCAGTAGAGCCCGACAGAGCCCGACAGAGCCCGACAGAGCCCGACAGGGCCCGACAGAGCCCGACAGAGCCCGACAGGGCCCGACAGAGCCCGACAGAGCCCGACAGGGCCCGACAGAGCCCGACAGGGCCCAGTAGAGCCCGACAGAGCCCGATAGAGCCCGACAGGGCCCGACAGGGCCCAGTAGAGCCCGACAGAGCCCGACAGAGCCCAGTAGAGCCCAGTAGAGCCCGACAGAGCCCGACAGAGCCCGACAGAGCCCGACAGGGCCCGACAGAGCCCGACAGAGCCCGAGAGGGCCCGACAGGGCCCAGTAGAGCCCGAAAGAGCCCGACAGAGCCCAGTAGAGCCCAGCAGAGCCCGACAGAGCCCGACAGAGCTTGACAGAGCCCGACAGGGCCCGACAGAGCCCAGTAGAGCCCGACAGAGCCCGACAGAGCCCGACAGGGCCCGACAGAGCCCGACAGGGCCCGACAGGGCCCGACAGGGCCCGACAGAGCCCAGTAGAGCCCGACAGAGCCCGACAGAGCCCGACAGGGCCCGACAGGGCCCAGTAGAGCCCGACAGAGCCCGACAGAGCCCGACAGAGCCCAGTAGAGCCCAGTAGAGCCCGACAGAGCCCGACAGAGCCCGACAGAGCCCGACAGGGCCCGACAGAGCCCGACAGGGCCCGACAGAGCCCGACAGAGCCCGACAGAGCCCGACAGGGCCCGACAGAGCCCGACAGAGCCCGACAGGGCCCAGTAGAGCCCGACAGAGCCCGACAGAGCCCGACAGAACCCGACAGGGCCCAGTAGAGCCCGACAGAGCCCGACAGGGCCCGACAGAGCCCGACAGAGCCCGACAGAGCCCGACAGCGCCCGACAGGGCCCAGTAGAGCCCGACAGAGCCCGACAGGGCCCGACAGAGCCCGACAGAGCCCGACAGGGCCCGACAGGGCCCAGTAGAGCCCGACAGAGCCCAACAGGGCCCGACAGAGCCCGACAGAGCCCGACAGAGCCCGACAGGGCCCAGTAGAGCCCGACAGAGCCCGACAGAGCCCGACAGAGCCCGACAGGGCCCGACAGGGCCCGACAGGGCCCGACAGAGCCCGACAGGGCCCAGTAGAGCCCGACAGAGCCCGACAGAGCCCGACAGAGCCCGACAGAGCCCAGTAGAGCCCGACAGAGCCCGACAGAGCCCGACAGAGCCCGACAGAGGCCGACAGGGCCCGACAGAGCCCGACAGGGCCCGACAGGGCCCAGTAGAGCCCGACAGAGCCCGACAGGGACCGACAGAGCCCGACAGGGCCCAGTAGAGCCCGACAGAGCCCGATAGAGCCCGACAGGGCCCGACAGGGCCCGACAGAGCCCGACAGGGCCCGACAGGGCCCGACAGGGCCCAGTAGAGCCCGACAGAGCCCGACAGAGCCCAGTAGAGCCCAGTAGAGCCCGACAGGGCCCGACAGGGCCCGACAGGGCCCATTAGAGCCCGACAGAGCCCGACAGAGCCTGACAGAGCCCGACAGGGCCCGACAGGGCCCGACAGAGCCCGACAGAGCCCGACAGAGCCCGACAGAGCCCGACAGGGCCCGACAGAGCCCGACAGAGCCCGACAGGGCCCGACAGAGCCCGACAGAGCCCGACAGGGCCCGACAGAGCCCGACAGAGCCCGACAGGGCCCAGTAGAGCCCGACAGAGCCCGACAGAGCCCGACAGAGCCCGACAGAGCCCGACAGGGCCCAGTAGAGCCCGACAGAGCCCGACAGAGCCCGACAGAGCCCGACAGAGCCCGACAGGGCCCAGTAGAGCCCGACAGGGCCCGACAGAGCCCGACAGAGCCCGACAGGGCCCGACAGAGCCCGACAGGGCCCAGTAGAGCCCGACAGAGCCCGATAGAGCCCGACAGGGCCCGACAGGGCCCAGTAGAGCCCGACAGAGCCCGACAGAGCCCGACAGGGCCCGACAGGGCCCGACAGGGCCCGACAGAGCCCAGTAGAGCCCGACAGAGCCCGACAGAGCCCGACAGAGCCCGACAGGGCCCGACAGGGCCCGACAGGGCCCAGTAGAGCCCGACAGAGCCCGACAGAGCCCGACAGAGCCCAGTAGAGCCCGACAGAGCCCGACAGAGCCCGACAGAGCCCAGTAGAGCCCGACAGAACCCGACAGAGCCCGACAGGGCCCAGTAGAGCCCGACAGAGCCCGACAGAGCCCAGTAGAGCCCGACAGAGCCCGACAGAGCCCGACAGAGCCCGACAGGGCCCGACAGGGCCCGACAGAGCCCGACAGGGCCCGACAGGGCCCGACAGAGCCCGACAGGGCCCGACAGGGCCCGACAGAGCCCGACAGGGTACGACAGAGCCCGACAGAGCCCGATAGAGCCCGACAGGGCCCGACAGGGCCCAGTAGAGCCCGACAGAGCCCGACAGAGCCCAGTAGAGCCCAGTAGAGCCCGACAGAGCCCGACAGAGCCCGACAGAGCCCGACAGGGCCCGACAGAGCCCGACAGAGCCCGACAGGGCCCGACAGGGCCCGACAGGGCCCAGTAGAGCCCGAAAGAGCCCGACAGAGCCCAGTAGAGCCCAGTAGAGCCCGACAGGGCCCGACAGGGCCCGACAGGGCCCATTAGAGCCCGACAGAGCCCGACAGAGCCCGACAGAGCCCGACAGGGCCCGACAGGGCCCGACAGAGTCCGACAGAGCCCGACAGGGCCCAGTAGAGCCCGACAGAGCCCGACAGAGCCCGACAGGGCCCGACAGGGCCCGACAGGGCCCGACAGGGCCCGACAGGGCCCAGTAGAGCCCGATAGAGCCCGACAGAGCCCGACAGAGCCCGACAGGGCCCGACAGAGCCCGACAGAGCCCGACAGGGCCCGACAGGGCCCGACAGAGCCCGACAGGGCCCGATAGAGCCCGACAGGGCCCGACAGAGCCCGACAGAGCCCGACAGGGCACGACAGAGGCCGACAGAGCCCGACAGGGCCCGACAGAGCCCGACAGAGCCCAGTAGAGCCCAGTAGAGCCCGACAGAGCCCGACAGGGCCCGACAGGGCCCGACAGGGCCCAGTAGAGCCCGACAGAGCCCGACAGGGCCCGACAGAGCCCGACAGAGCCCGACAGGGCCCAGTAGAGCCCGACAGAGCCCGACAGAGCCCGACAGAGCCCGACAGGGCCCGACAGAGCCCGACAGAGCCCGACAGGGCCCAACAGGGCCCGACAGAGCCCGACAGGGCCCGACAGAGCCCGACAGAGCCCGACAGAGCCCGACAGGGCCCCACAGAGCCCGAAAGAGCCCGACAGGGCCCAGTAGAGCCCGACAGAGCCCGACAGAGCCCGACAGAGCCCGACAGGGCCCGACACGGCCCGACAGAGACCGACAGAGCCCGACAGGGCCCAGTAGAGCCCGACAGAGCCCGACAGAGCCACACAGAGCCCGACAGAGCCCAGTAGAGCCCGACAGAGCCCGACAGAGCCCGACAGGGCCCGACAGGGCCCGACAGAGCCCGACAGAGCCCGACAGGGCCCGACAGGGCCCGACAGAGCCCAGTAGAGCCCGACAGAGCCCGACAGAGCCCGACAGAGCCCGACAGGGCCCGACAGGGCCCGACAGGGCCCAGTAGAGCCCGACAGAGCCCGACAGAGCCCGACAGAGCCGACAGGGCCCGACAGAGACCGAGAGGGCCCGACAGGGCCCGACAGGGCCCGACATAGCCCAGTAGAGCCCGACAGAGCCCGACAGAGCCCGACAGAGCCCGACAGGGCCCGACAGGGCCCAGTAGAGCCCGACAGAGCCCGACAGAGCCTGACAGAGCCCGACAGGGCCCGACAGAGCCCGACAGAGCCCGACAGGGACCGACAGGGCCCGACAGAGCCCGACAGGGCCCGACAGGGCCCGACAGAGCCCGACAGGGCCCGACAGGGTACGACAGAGCCCGACAGGGCCCGACAGGGCCCAGTAGAGCCCGACAGAGCCCGACAGGGCCCGACAGGGTACGACAGAGCCCGACAGGGCCCGACAGGGCCCAGTAGAGCCCGACACAGCCCGACACAGCCCGACAGAGCCCGACCGAGCCCGACAGGGCCCGACAGAGCCCGACAGGGCCCGACAGAGCCCGACAGAGCCCGACAGAGCCCCGACAGGGCCCGACAGAGCCCGACAGAGCCCGACAGGGCCCAGTAGAGCCCGACAGAGCCCGACAGAGCCCGACAGAACCCGACAGGGCCCAGTAGAGCCCGACAGAGCCCGACAGGGCCCGACAGAGCCCGACAGAGCCCGACAGAGCCCGACAGCGCCCGACAGGGCCCAGTAGAGCCCGACAGAGCCCGACAGAGCCCGACAGAGCCCGACAGGGCCCAGTAGAGCCCGACAGAGCCCGACAGAGCCCGACAGAGCCCGACAGGGCCCGACAGGGCCCGACAGAGCCCGACAGGGCCCGACAGAGCCCGACAGAGCCCGACAGGGCCCAGTAGAGCCCGACAGAGCCCGACAGAGCCCGACAGAGCCCGACAGAGCCCAGTAGAGCCCGACAGAGCCCGACAGAGCCCGACAGAGCCCGACAGGGCCCGACAGGGCCCGACAGAGCCCGACAGAGCCCGACAGGGCCCAGTAGAGCCCGACAGAGCCCGACAGAGCCCGACAGAGCCCGACAGAGCCCAGTAGAGCCCGACAGAGCCCGACAGAGCCCGACAGGGCCCGACAGGGCCCGACAGGGCCCGACAGAGCCCGACAGGGCCCGACAGGGCCCGACAGAGCCCAGTAGAGCCCGACAGAGCCCGACAGAGCCCGACAGAGCCCGACAGGGCCCGACAGGGCCCGACAGGGCCCAGTAGAGCCCGACAGAGCCCGACAGAGCCCGACAGAGCCCGACAGGGCCCGACAGAGCCCGACAGAGCCCGACAGGGCCCGACAGGGCACGACAGAGCCCGACAGGGCCCGACAGGGCCCAGTAGAGCCCGACAGAGCCCGACAGAGCCCGACAGGGCCGACAGGGCCCAGTAGAGCCCGACAGAGCCCGACAGAGCCCGACAGAGCCCAGTAGAGCCCAGTAGAGCCCTACAGAGCCCGACACAGCCCGACAGAGCCCGACAGAGCCCGACAGGGCCCGACAGAGCCCGACAGGGCCCGACAGAGCCCGACAGAGCCCGACAGAGACCGACAGGGCCCAGTAGAGCCCGACAGAGCCCGACAGAGCCCGACAGAGCCCGACAGGGCCCGACAGAGCCCGACAGGGCCCGACAGGGCCCGACAGGGCCCGACAGGGCCCAGTAGAGCCCGATAGAGCCCGACAGAGCCCGACAGAGCCCGACAGGGCCCGACAGAGCACGACAGAGCCCGACAGGGCCCGACAGGGCCCGACAGGGCCCAGTAGAGCCCGAAAGAGCCCGACAGAGCCCAGTAGAGCCCAGTAGAGCCCGACAGGGCCCGACAGGGCCCGACAGGGCCCATTAGAGCCCGACAGAGCCCGACAGAGCCTGACAGAGCCCGACAGGGCCCGACAGGGCCCGACAGAGTCCGACAGAGCCCGACAGGGCCCAGTAGAGCCCGACAGAGCCCGACAGAGCCCGACAGGGCCCGACAGGGCCCGACAGGGCCCAGTAGAGCCCGATAGAGCCCGACAGAGCCCGACAGAGCCCGACAGGGCCCGACAGAGCCCGACAGAGCCCGACAGGGCCCGACAGGGCCCGACAGAGCCCGACAGGGCCCGATAGAGCCCGACAGGGCCCGACAGAGCCCGACAGAGCCCGACAGGGCACGACAGAGCCCGACAGAGCCCGACAGGGCCCGACAGAGCCCGACAGAGCCCAGTAGAGCCCAGTAGAGCCCGACAGAGCCCGACAGAGCCCGACAGAGCCCGAGAGGGCCCGACAGGGCCCGACAGGGCCCAGTAGAGCCCGACAGAGCCCGACAGGGCCCGACAGAGCCCGACAGAGCCCGACAGGGCCCAGTAGAGCCCGACAGAGCCCGACAGAGCCCGACAGAGCCCGACAGGGCCCTACAGAGCCCGACAGAGCCCGACAGGGCCCAACAGGGCCCGACAGAGCCCGACAGGGCCCGACAGAGCCCGACAGAGCCCGACAGAGCCCGACAGGGCCCCACAGAGCCCGAAAGAGCCCGACAGGGCCCAGTAGAGCCCGACAGAGCCCGACAGAGCCCGACAGAGCCCGACAGGGCCCGACAGGGCCCGACAGAGCCCGACAGAGCCCGACAGGGCCCAGTAGAGCCCGACAGAGCCCGACAGAGCCCGACAGAGCCCGACAGAGCCCAGTAGAGCCCGACAGAGCCCGACAGAGCCCGACAGGGCCCGACAGGGCCCAACAGAGCCCGACAGAGCCCGACAGGGCCCGACAGGGCCCGACAGAGCCCAGTAGAGCCCGACAGAGCCCGACAGAGCCCGACAGAGCCCGACAGGGCCCGACAGGGCCCGACAGGGCCCAGTAGAGCCCGACAGAGCCCGACAGAGCCCGACAGAGCCCGACAGGGCCCGACAGAGACCGAGAGGGCCCGACAGGGCCCGACAGGGCCCGACATAGCCCAGTAGAGCCCGACAGAGCCCGACAGAGCCCGACAGAGCCCGACAGGGCCCGACAGGGCCCAGTAGAGCCCGACAGAGCCCGACAGAGCCCGACAGAGCCCGACAGGGCCCGACAGAGCCCGACAGAGCCCGACAGGGCCCGACAGGGCCCGACAGAGCCCGACAGGGCCCGACAGGGTACGACAGAGCCCGACAGGGCCCGACAGCGCCCAGTAGAGCCCGACAGAGCCCGACAGGGCCCGACAGGGTACGACAGAGCCCGACAGGGCCCGACAGGGCCCAGTAGAGCCCGACACAGCCCGACACAGCCCGACAGAGCCCGACCGAGCCCGACAGGGCCCGACAGAGCCCGACAGGGCCCGACAGAGCCCGACAGAGCCCGACAGAGCCCGACAGGGCCCGACAGAGCCCGACAGAGCCCGACAGGGCCCAGTAGAGCCCGACAGAGCCCGACAGAGCCCGACAGAACCCGACAGGGCCCAGTAGAGCCCGACAGAGCCCGACAGGGCCCGACAGAGCCCGACAGAGCCCGACAGAGCCCGACAGCGCCCGACAGGGCCCAGTAGAGCCCGACAGAGCCCGACAGAGCCCGACAGAGCCCGACAGGGCCCAGTAGAGCCCGACAGAGCCCGACAGAGCCCGACAGAGCCCGACAGGGCCCGACAGGGCCTGACAGAGCCCGACAGGGCCCGACAGAGCCCGACAGAGCCCGACAGGGCCCAGTAGAGCCCGACAGAGCCCGACAGAGCCCGACAGAGCCCAGTAGAGCCCGACAGAGCCCGACAGAGCCCGACATAGCCCGACAGGGCCCGACAGGGCCCGACAGAGCCCGACAGAGCCCGACAGGGCCCAGTAGAGCCCGACAGAGCCCGACAGAGCCCGACAGAGCCCAGTAGAGCCCGACAGAGCCCGACAGAGCCCGACAGGGCCCGACAGGGCCCGACAGAGCCCGACAGAGCCCGACAGGGCCCGACAGGGCCCGACAGAGCCCAGTAGAGCCCGACAGAGCCCGACAGAGCCCGACAGAGCCCGACAGGGCCCGACAGGGCCCGACAGGGCCCAGTAGAGCCCGACAGAGCCCGACAGAGCCCGACAGAGCCCGACAGGGCCCGACAGAGCCCGACAGAGCCCGACAGGGCCCGACAGGGCACGACAGAGCCCGACAGGGCCCGACAGGGCCCAGTAGAGCCCGACAGAGCCCGACAGAGCCCGACAGAGCCCGACAGGGCCCGACAGGGCCCAGTAGAGCCCGACAGAGCCCGACAGAGCCCGACAGAGCCCAGTAGAGCCCAGTAGAGCCCTACAGAGCCCGACAGAGCCCGACAGAGCCCGACAGAGCCCGACAGGGCCCGACAGAGCCCGACAGGGCCCGACAGAGCCCGACAGAGCCCGACAGAGCCCGACAGAGCCCGACAGGGCCCAGTAGAGCCCGACAGAGCCCGACAGAGCCCGACAGAGCCCGACAGGGCCCGACAGGGCCCGACAGAGCCCGACAAAGCCCGACAGGGCCCGACAGAGCCCGACAGGGCCCAGTAGAGCCCGATAGAGCCCGACAGAGCCCTACAGAGCCCGACAGGGCCCGACAGAGCCCGACAGAGCCCGACAGGGCCCGACAGGGCCCGACAGGGCCCAGTAGAGCCCGAAAGAGCCCGACAGAGCCCAGTAGAGCCCAGTAGAGCCCGACAGGGCCCGACAGGGCCCGACAGGGCCCATTAGAGCCCGACAGAGCCCGACAGAGCCTGACAGAGCCCGACAGGGCCCGACAGGGCCCGACAGAGTCTGACAGAGCCCGACAGGGCCCAGTAGAGCCCGACAGAGCCCGACAGAGCCCGACAGGGCCCGACAGGGCCCGACAGGGCCCAGTAGAGCCCGATAGAGCCCGACAGAGCCCGACAGAGCCCGACAGGGCCCGACAGAGCCTGACAGAGCCCGACAGGGCCCGACAGGGCCCGACAGAGCCCGACAGAGCCCGACAGGGCCCGACAGAGCCCGACAGAGCCCGACAGGGCCCAGTAGAGCCCGACAGAGCCCGACAGAGCCCGACAGAACCCGACAGGGCCCAGTAGAGCCCGACAGAGCCCGACAGGGCCCGACAGAGCCCGACAGAGCCCGACAGAGCCCGACAGCGCCCGACAGGGCCCAGTAGAGCCCGACAGAGCCCGACAGGGCCCGACAGAGCCCGACAGAGCCCGACAGGGCCCGACAGGGCCCAGTAGAGCCCGACAGAGCCCAACAGGGCCCGACAGAGCCCGACAGAGCCCGACAGAGCCCGACAGGGCCCAGTAGAGCCCGACAGAGCCCGACAGAGCCCGACAGAGCCCGACAGGGCCCGACAGGGCCCGACAGGGCCCGACAGAGCCCGACAGGGCCCAGTAGAGCCCGACAGAGCCCGACAGAGCCCGACAGAGCCCGACAGAGCCCAGTAGAGCCCGACAGAGCCCGACAGAGCCCGACAGAGCCCGACAGAGGCCGACAGGGCCCGACAGAGCCCGACAGGGCCCGACAGGGCCCAGTAGAGCCCGACAGAGCCCAGTAGAGCCCGACAGAGCCCGACAGGGCCAGTAGAGCCCGACAGAGCCCGATAGAGCCCGACAGGGCCCGACAGGGCCCGACAGAGCCCGACAGGGCCCGACAGGGCCCGACAGGGCCCAGTAGAGCCCGACAGAGCCCGACAGAGCCCAGTAGAGCCCAGTAGAGCCCGACAGGGCCCGACAGGGCCCGACAGGGCCCATTAGAGCCCGACAGAGCCCGACAGAGCCTGACAGAGCCCGACAGGGCCCGACAGGGCCCGACAGAGCCCGACAGAGCCCGACAGAGCCCGACAGAGCCCGACAGAGCCCGACAGGGCCCGACAGAGCCCGACAGAGCCCGACAGGGCCCGACAGAGCCCGACAGAGCCCGACAGGGCCCGACAGAGCCCGACAGGGCCCAGTAGAGCCCGACAGAGCCCGACAGAGCCCGACAGAGCCCGACAGAGCCCGACAGGGCCCAGTAGAGCCCGACAGAGCCCGACAGAGCCCGACAGAGCCCGACAGAGCCCGACAGGGCCCAGTAGAGCCCGACAGGGCCCGACAGAGCCCGACAGAGCCCGACAGGGCCCGACAGAGCCCGACAGGGCCCAGTAGAGCCCGACAGAGCCCGATAGAGCCCGACAGGGCCCGACAGGGCCCAGTAGAGCCCGACAGAGCCCGACAGAGCCCGACAGGGCCCGACAGGGCCCGACAGGGCCCGACAGAGCCCAGTAGAGCCCGACAGAGCCCGACAGAGCCCGACAGAGCCCGACAGGGCCCGACAGGGCCCGACAGGGCCCAGTAGAGCCCGACAGAGCACGACAGAGCCCGACAGAGCCCAGTAGAGCCCGACAGAGCCCGACAGAGCCGACAGAGCCCAGTAGAGCCCGACAGAACCCGACAGAGCCCGACAGGGCCCAGTAGAGCCCGACAGAGCCCGACAGAGCCCAGTAGAGCCCGACAGAGCCCGACAGAGCCCGACAGAGCCCGACAGGGCCCGACAGGGCCCGACAGAGCCCGACCAGGGCCCGACAGGGCCCGACAGAGCCCGACAGGGCCCGACAGGGCCCGACAGAGCCCGACAGGGCCCAGTAGAGCCCGACAGAGCCCGATAGAGCCCGACAGGGCCCGACAGGGCCCAGTAGAGCCCGACAGAGCCCGACAGAGCCCAGTAGAGCCCAGTAGAGCCCGACAGAGCCCGACAGAGCCCGACAGAGCCCGACAGGGCCCGACAGAGCCCGACAGAGCCCGACAGGGCCCGACAGGGCCCGACAGGGCCCAGTAGAGCCCGAAAGAGCCCGACAGAGCCCAGTAGAGCCCAGTAGAGCCCGACAGGGCCCGACAGGGCCCGACAGGGCCCATTAGAGCCCGACAGAGCCCGACAGAGCCCGACAGAGCCCGACAGGGCCCGACAGGGCCCGACAGAGTCCGACAGAGCCCGACAGGGCCCAGTAGAGCCCGACAGAGCCCGACAGAGCCCGACAGGGCCCGACAGGGCCCGACAGGGCCCGACAGGGCCCGACAGAGCCCGACAGGGCCCAGTAGAGCCCGATAGAGCCCGACAGAGCCCGACAGAGCCCGACAGGGCCCGACAGAGCCCGACAGAGCCCGACAGGGCCCGACAGGGCCCGACAGAGCCCGACAGGGCCCGATAGAGCCCGACAGGGCCCGACAGAGCCCGACAGAGCCCGACAGGGCACGACAGAGGCCGACAGAGCCCGACAGGGCCCGACAGAGCCCGACAGAGCCCAGTAGAGCCCAGTAGAGCCCGACAGAGCCCGACAGGGCCCGACAGGGCCCGACAGGGCCCAGTAGAGCCCGACAGAGCCCGACAGGGCCCGACAGAGCCCGACAGAGCCCGACAGGGCCCGACAGAGCCCGACAGAGCCCGACAGGGCGCAGTAGAGCCCGACAGAGCCCGACAGAGCCCGACAGAGCCCGACAGGGCCCGACAGAGCCCGACAGAGCCCGACAGGGCCCAACAGGGCCCGACAGAGCCCGACAGGGCCCGACAGAGCCCGACAGAGCCCGACAGAGCCCGACAGGGCCCCACAGAGCCCGAAAGAGCCCGACAGGGCCCAGTAGAGCCCGACAGAGCCCGACAGAGCCCGACAGAGCCCGACAGGGCCCGACACGGCCCGACAGAGCCCGACAGAGCCCGACAGGGCCCAGTAGAGCCCGACAGAGCCCGACAGAGCCACACAGAGCCCGACAGAGCCCAGTAGAGCCCGACAGAGCCCGACAGAGCCCGACAGGGCCCGACAGGGCCCGACAGAGCCCGACAGAGCCCGACAGGGCCCGACAGGGCCCGACAGAGCCCAGTAGAGCCCGACAGAGCCCGACAGAGCCCGACAGAGCCCGACAGGGCCCGACAGGGCCCGACAGGGCCCAGTAGAGCCCGACAGAGCCCGACAGAGCCCGACAGAGCCCGACAGGGCCCGACAGAGACCGAGAGGGCCCGACAGGGCCCGACAGGGCCCGACATAGCCCAGTAGAGCCCGACAGAGCCCGACAGAGCCCGACAGAGCCCGACAGGGCCCGACAGGGCCCAGTAGAGCCCGACAGAGCCCGACAGAGCCTGACAGAGCCCGACAGGGCCCGACAGAGCCCGACAGAGCCCGACAGGGACCGACAGGGCCCGACAGAGCCCGACAGGGCCCGACAGGGCCCGACAGAGCCCGACAGGGCCCGACAGGGTACGACAGAGCCCGACAGGGCCCGACAGGGCCCAGTAGAGCCCGACAGAGCCCGACAGGGCCCGACAGGGTACGACACAGCCCGACAGGGCCCGACAGGGCCCAGTAGAGCCCGACACAGCCCGACACAGCCCGACAGAGCCCGACCGAGCCCGACAGGGCCCGACAGAGCCCGACAGGGCCCGACAGAGCCCGACAGAGCCCGACAGAGCCCGACAGAGCCCGACAGGGCCCGACAGAGCCCGACAGAGCCCGACAGGGCCCAGTAGAGCCCGACAGAGCCCGACAGAGCCCGACAGAACCCGACAGGGCCCAGTAGAGCCCGACAGAGCCCGACAGGGCCCGACAGAGCCCGACAGAGCCCGACAGAGCCCGACAGCGCCCGACAGGGCCCAGTAGAGCCCGACAGAGCCCGACAGAGCCCGACAGAGCCCGACAGGGCCCAGTAGAGCCCGACAGAGCCCGACAGAGCCCGACAGAGCCCGACAGGGCCCGACAGGGCCCGACAGAGCCCGACAGGGCCCGACAGAGCCCGACAGAGCCCGACAGGGCCCAGTAGAGCCCGACAGAGCCCGACAGAGCCCGACAGAGCCCGACAGAGCCCAGTAGAGCCCGACAGAGCCCGACAGAGCCCGACAGAGCCCGACAGGGCCCGACAGGGCCCGACAGAGCCCGACAGAGCCCGACAGGGCCCAGTAGAGCCCGACAGAGCCCGACAGAGCCCGACAGAGCCCGACAGAGCCCAGTAGAGCCCGACAGAGCCCGACAGAGCCCGACAGGGCCCGACAGGGCCCGACAGGGCCCGACAGAGCCCAGTAGAGCCCGACAGAGCCCGACAGAGCCCGACAGAGCCCGACAGGGCCCGACAGGGCCCGACAGGGCCCAGTAGAGCCCGACAGAGCCCGACAGAGCCCGACAGAGCCCGACAGGGCCCGACAGAGCCCGACAGAGCCCGACAGGGCCCGACAGGGCACGACAGAGCCCGACAGGGCCCGACAGGGCCCAGTAGAGCCCGACAGAGCCCGACAGAGCCCGACAGGGCCCGACAGGGCCCAGTAGAGCCCGACAGAGCCCGACAGAGCCCGACAGAGCCCAGTAGAGCCCAGTAGAGCCCTACAGAGCCCGACACAGCCCGACAGAGCCCGACAGAGCCCGACAGGGCCCGACAGAGCCCGACAGGGCCCGACAGAGCCCGACAGAGCCCGACAGAGACCGACAGGGCCCAGTAGAGCCCGACAGAGCCCGACAGAGCCCGACAGAGCCCGACAGGGCCCGACAGAGCCCGACAGGGCCCGACAGGGCCCGACAGGGCCCGACAGGGCCCAGTAGAGCCCGATAGAGCCCGACAGAGCCCGACAGAGCCCGACAGGGCCCGACAGAGCACGACAGAGCCCGACAGGGCCCGACAGGGCCCGACAGGGCCCAGTAGAGCCCGAAAGAGCCCGACAGAGCCCAGTAGAGCCCAGTAGAGCCCGACAGGGCCCGACAGGGCCCGACAGGGCCCATTAGAGCCCGACAGAGCCCGACAGAGCCTGACAGAGCCCGACAGGGCCCGACAGGGCCCGACAGAGTCCGACAGAGCCCGACAGGGCCCAGTAGAGCCCGACAGAGCCCGGACAGAGCCCGACAGGGCCCGACAGGGCCCGACAGGGCCCAGTAGAGCCCGATAGAGCCCGACAGAGCCCGACAGAGCCCGACAGGGCCCGACAGAGCCCGACAGAGCCCGACAGGGCCCGACAGGGCCCGACAGAGCCCGACAGGGCCCGATAGAGCCCGACAGGGCCCGACAGAGCCCGACAGAGCCCGACAGGGCACAACAGAGCCCGACAGAGCCCGACAGGGCCCGACAGAGCCCGACAGAGCCCAGTAGAGCCCAGTAGAGCCCGACAGAGCCCGACAGAGCCCGACAGAGCCCGAGAGGGCCCGACAGGGCCCGACAGGGCCCAGTAGAGCCCGACAGAGCCCGACAGGGCCCGACAGAGCCCGACAGAGCCCGACAGGGCCCAGTAGAGCCCGACAGAGCCCGACAGAGCCCGACAGAGCCCGACAGGGCCCTACAGAGCCCGACAGAGCCCGACAGGGCCCAACAGGGCCCGACAGAGCCCGACAGGGCCCGACAGAGCCCGACAGAGCCCGACAGAGCCCGACAGGGCCCCACAGAGCCCGAAAGAGCCCGACAGGGCCCAGTAGAGCCCGACAGAGCCCGACAGAGCCCGACAGAGCCCGACAGGGCCCGACAGGGCCCGACAGAGCCCGACAGAGCCCGACAGGGCCCAGTAGAGCCCGACAGAGCCCGACAGAGCCCGACAGAGCCCGACAGAGCCCAGTAGAGCCCGACAGAGCCCGACAGAGCCCGACAGGGCCCGACAGGGCCCGACAGAGCCCGACAGAGCCCGACAGGGCCCGACAGGGCCCGACAGAGCCCAGTAGAGCCCGACAGAGCCCGACAGAGCCCGACAGAGCCCGACAGGGCCCGACAGGGCCCGACAGGGCCCAGTAGAGCCCGACAGAGCCCGACAGAGCCCGACAGAGCCCGACAGGGCCCGACAGAGACCGAGAGGGCCCGACAGGGCCCGACAGGGCCCGACATAGCCCAGTAGAGCCCGACAGAGCCCGACAGAGCCCGACAGAGCCCGACAGGGCCCGACAGGGCCCAGTAGAGCCCGACAGAGCCCGACAGAGCCCGACAGAGCCCGACAGGGCCCGACAGAGCCCGACAGAGCCCGACAGGGCCCGACAGGGCCCGACAGAGCCCGACAGGGCCCGACAGGGTACGACAGAGCCCGACAGGGCCCGACAGGGCCCAGTAGAGCCCGACAGAGCCCGACAGGGCCCGACAGGGTACGACAGAGCCCGACAGGGCCCGACAGGGCCCAGTAGAGCCCGACACAGCCCGACACAGCCCGACAGAGCCCGACCGAGCCCGACAGGGCCCGACAGAGCCCGACAGGGCCCGACAGAGCCCGACAGAGCCCGACAGAGCCCGACAGGGCCCGACAGAGCCCGACAGAGCCCGACAGGGCCCAGTAGAGCCCGACAGAGCCCGACAGAGCCCGACAGAACCCGACAGGGCCCAGTAGAGCCCGACAGAGCCCGACAGGGCCCGACAGAGCCCGACAGAGCCCGACAGAGCCCGACAGCGCCCGACAGGGCCCAGTAGAGCCCGACAGAGCCCGACAGAGCCCGACAGAGCCCGACAGGGCCCAGTAGAGCCCGACAGAGCCCGACAGAGCCCGACAGAGCCCGACAGGGCCCGACAGGGCCTGACAGAGCCCGACAGGGCCCGACAGAGCCCGACAGAGCCCGACAGGGCCCAGTAGAGCCCGACAGAGCCCGACAGAGCCCGACAGAGCCCGACAGAGCCCAGTAGAGCCCGACAGAGCCCGACAGAGCCCGACATAGCCCGACAGGGCCCGACAGGGCCCGACAGAGCCCGACAGAGCCCGACAGGGCCCAGTAGAGCCCGACAGAGCCCGACAGAGCCCGACAGAGCCCAGTAGAGCCCGACAGAGCCCGACAGAGCCCGACAGGGCCCGACAGGGCCCGACAGAGCCCGACAGAGCCCGACAGGGCCCGACAGGGCCCGACAGAGCCCAGTAGAGCCCGACAGAGCCCGACAGAGCCCGACAGAGCCCGACAGGGCCCGACAGGGCCCGACAGGGCCCAGTAGAGCCCGACAGAGCCCGACAGAGCCCGACAGAGCCCGACAGGGCCCGACAGAGCCCGACAGAGCCCGACAGGGCCCGACAGGGCACGACAGAGCCCGACAGGGCCCGACAGGGCCCAGTAGAGCCCGACAGAGCCCGACAGAGCCCGACAGAGCCCGACAGGGCCCGACAGGGCCCAGTAGAGCCCGACAGAGCCCGACAGAGCCCGACAGAGCCCAGTAGAGCCCAGTAGAGCCCTACAGAGCCCGACACAGCCCGACAGAGCCCGACAGAGCCCGACAGGGCCCGACAGAGCCCGACAGGGCCCGACAGAGCCCGACAGAGCCCGACAGAGCCCGACAGGGCCCAGTAGAGCCCGACAGAGCCCGACAGAGCCCGACAGAGCCCGACAGGGCCCGACAGGGCCCGACAGAGCCCGACAGAGCCCGACAGGGCCCGACAGAGCCCGACAGGGCCCGACAGGGCCCGACAGGGCCCAGTAGAGCCCGATAGAGCCCGACAGAGCCCTACAGAGCCCGACAGGGCCCGACAGAGCCCGACAGAGCCCGACAGGGCCCGACAGGGCCCGACAGGGCCCAGTAGAGCCCGAAAGAGCCCGACAGAGCCCAGTAGAGCCCAGTAGAGCCCGACAGGGCCCGACAGGGCCCGACAGGGCCCATTAGAGCCCGACAGAGCCCGACAGAGCCTGACAGAGCCCGACAGGGCCCGACAGGGCCCGACAGAGTCTGACAGAGCCCGACAGGGCCCAGTAGAGCCCGACAGAGCCCGACAGAGCCCGACAGGGCCCGACAGGGCCCGACAGGGCCCAGTAGAGCCCGATAGAGCCCGACAGAGCCCGACAGAGCCCGACAGGGCCCGACAGAGCCTGACAGAGCCCGACAGGGCCCGACAGGGCCCGACAGAGCCCGACAGGGCCCGATAGAGCCCGACAGGGCCCGACAGAGCCCGACAGAGCCCGACAGGGCACGACAGAGCCCGACAGAGCCCGACAGGGCCCGACAGAGCCCGACAGAGCCCAGTAGAGCCCAGTAGAGCCCGACAGAGCCCGACAGAGCCCGACAGAGCCCGACAGGGCCCGACAGGGCCCGACAGGGCCCAGTAGAGCCCGACAGAGCCCGACAGGGCCCGACAGAGCCCGACAGAGCCCGACAGGGCCCGACAGAGCCCGACAGAGCCCGACAGGGCCCAGTAGAGCCCGACAGAGCCCGACAGAGCCCGACAGAGCCCGACAGAGCCCGACAGAGCCCGACAGGGCCCAACAGGGCCCGACAGAGCCCGACAGGGCCCGACAGAGCCCGACAGAGCCCGACAGAGCCCGACAGGGCCCCACAGAGCCCGAAAGAGCCCGACAGGGCCCAGTAGAGCCCGACAGAGCCCGACAGAGCCCGACAGAGCCCGACAGGGCCCGACAGGGCCCGACAGAGCCCGACAGAGCCCGACAGAGCCCGACAGGGCCCAGTAGAGCCCGACAGAGCCCGACAGAGCCCGACAGAGCCCGACAGAGCCCAGTAGATCCCGACAGAGCCCGACAGAGCCCGACAGGGCCCGACAGGGCCCGACAGAGCCCGACAGAGCCCGACAGGGCCCGACAGCGCCCGACAGAGCCCAGTAGAGCCCGACAGAGCCCGACAGAGCCCGACAGAGCCCGACAGGGCCCGACAGGGCCCGACAGGGCCCAGTAGAGCCCGACAGAGCCCGACAGAGCCCGACAGAGCCCGACAGGGCCCGACAGAGACCGAGAGGGCCCGACAGGGCCCGACAGGGCCCGACATAGCCCAGTAGAGCCCGACAGAGCCCGACAGAGCCCGACAGAGCCCGACAGGGCCCGACAGGGCCCAGTAGAGCCCGACAGAGCCCGACAGAGCCCGACAGAGCCCGACAGGGCCCGACAGGGCCCGACAGAGCCCGACAGGGCCCGACAGGGCCCGACAGAGCCCGACAGGGCCCGACAGGGTACGACAGAGCCCGACAGGGCCCGACAGGGCCCGACAGGGCCCAGTAGAGCCCGACAGAGCCCGACAGAGCCCGACAGAGCCCAGTAGAGCCCAGTAGAGCCCGACAGAGCCCGACAGAGCCCGACAGAGCCCGACAGAGCCCGACAGGGCCCGACAGAGCCCGACAGGGCCCGACAGAGCCCGACAGAGCCCGACAGGGCCCGACAGGGCCCGACAGAGCCCGACAGAGCCCGACAGGGCCCAATAGAGCCCGACAGAGCCCGACAGAGCCCGACAGAACCCGACAGGGCCCAGTAGAGCCCGACAGAGCCCGACAGGGCCCGACAGAGCCCGACAGAGCCCGACAGCGCCCGACAGGGCCCAGTAGAGCCCGACAGAGCCCGACAGAGCCCGACAGAGCCCGACAGGGCCCAGTAGAGCCCGACAGAGCCCGACAGAGCCCGACAGAGCCCGACAGGGCCCGACAGGGCCCGACAGAGCCCGACAGGGCCCGACAGAGCCCGACAGAGCCCGACAGGGCCCAGTAGAGCCCGACAGAGCCCGACAGAGCCCGACAGAGCCCGACAGAGCCCGACAGAGCCCAGTAGAGCCCGACAGAGCCCGACAGAGCCCGACAGAGCCCGACAGAGCCCGACAGAGCCCGACAGGGCCCAGTAGAGCCCGACAGAGCCCGACAGAGCCCGACAGAGCCCAGTAGAGCCCAGTAGAGCCCTACAGAGCCCAACACAGCCCGACAGAGCCCGACAAAGCCCGACAGGGCCCGACAGAGCCCGACAGGGCCCGACAGAGCCCGACAGAGCCCGACAGAGCCCGACAGGGCCCAGTAGAGCCCGACAGAGCCCGACAGAGCCCGACAGAGCCCGACAGGGCCCGACAGGGCCCGACAGGGCCCAGTAGAGCCCGAAAGAGCCCGACAGAGCCCAGTAGAGCCCAGTAGAGCCCGACAGGGCCCGACAGGGCCCGACAGGGCCCATTAGAGCCCGACAGAGCCCGACAGAGCCTGACAGAGCCCGACAGGGCCCGACAGGGCCCGACAGAGTCCGACAGAGCCCGACAGGGCCCAGTAGAGCCCGACAGAGCCCGACAGAGCCCGACAGGGCCCGACAGGGCCCGACAGGGCCCAGTAGAGCCCGATAGAGCCCGACAGAGCCCGACAGAGCCCGACAGGGCCCGACAGAGCCTGACAGAGCCCGACAGGGCCCGACAGGGCCCGACAGAGCCCGACAGGGCCCAGTAGAGCCCGACAGAGCCCGACAGAGCCCGACAGGGCCCGACAGGGCCCGACAGGGCCCAGTAGAGCCCGATAGAGCCCGACAGAGCCCGACAGAGCCCGACAGGGCCCGACAGAGCCTGACAGAGCCCGACAGGGCCCGACAGGGCCCGACAGAGCCCGACAGGGCCCGATAGAGCCCGACAGGGCCCGACAGAGCCCGACAGAGCCCGACAGGGCACGACAGAGCCCGACAGAGCCCGACAGGGCCCGACAGAGCCCGACAGAGCCCAGTAGAGCCCAGTAGAGCCCGACAGAGCCCGACAGAGCCCGACAGAGCCCGACAGGGCCCGACAGGGCCCGACAGGGCCCAGTAGAGCCCGACAGAGCCCGACAGGGCCCGACAGAGCCCGACAGAGCCCGACAGGGCCCGACAGAGCCCGACAGAGCCCGACAGGGCCCAGTAGAGCCCGACAGAGCCCGACAGAGCCCGACAGAGCCCGACAGAGCCCGACAGAGCCCGACAGGGCCCAACAGGGCCCGACAGAGCCCGACAGGGCCCGACAGAGCCCGACAGAGCCCGACAGAGCCCGACAGGGCCCCACAGAGCCCGAAAGAGCCCGACAGGGCCCAGTAGAGCCCGACAGAGCCCGACAGAGCCCGACAGAGCCCGACAGGGCCCGACAGGGCCCGACAGAGCCCGACAGAGCCCGACAGAGCCCGACAGGGCCCAGTAGAGCCCGACAGAGCCCGACAGAGCCCGACAGAGCCCGACAGAGCCCAGTAGATCCCGACAGAGCCCGACAGAGCCCGACAGGGCCCGACAGGGCCCGACAGAGCCCGACAGAGCCCGACAGGGCCCGACAGCGCCCGACAGAGCCCAGTAGAGCCCGACAGAGCCCGACAGAGCCCGACAGAGCCCGACAGGGCCCGACAGAGACCGAGAGGGCCCGACAGGGCCCGACAGGGCCCGACATAGCCCAGTAGAGCCCGACAGAGCCCGACAGAGCCCGACAGAGCCCGACAGGGCCCGACAGGGCCCAGTAGAGCCCGACAGAGCCCGACAGAGCCCGACAGAGCCCGACAGGGCCCGACAGGGCCCGACAGAGCCCGACAGGGCCCGACAGGGCCCGACAGAGCCCGACAGGGCCCGACAGGGTACGACAGAGCCCGACAGGGCCCGACAGGGCCCGACAGGGCCCAGTAGAGCCCGACAGAGCCCGACAGAGCCCGACAGAGCCCAGTAGAGCCCAGTAGAGCCCGACAGAGCCCGACAGAGCCCGACAGAGCCCGACAGAGCCCGACAGGGCCCGACAGAGCCCGACAGGGCCCGACAGAGCCCGACAGAGCCCGACAGGGCCCGACAGGGCCCGACAGAGCCCGACAGAGCCCGACAGGGCCCAATAGAGCCCGACAGAGCCCGACAGAGCCCGACAGAACCCGACAGGGCCCAGTAGAGCCCGACAGAGCCCGACAGGGCCCGACAGAGCCCGACAGAGCCCGACAGCGCCCGACAGGGCCCAGTAGAGCCCGACAGAGCCCGACAGAGCCCGACAGAGCCCGACAGGGCCCAGTAGAGCCCGACAGAGCCCGACAGAGCCCGACAGAGCCCGACAGGGCCCGACAGGGCCCGACAGAGCCCGACAGGGCCCGACAGAGCCCGACAGAGCCCGACAGGGCCCAGTAGAGCCCGACAGAGCCCGACAGAGCCCGACAGAGCCCGACAGAGCCCGACAGAGCCCAGTAGAGCCCGACAGAGCCCGACAGAGCCCGACAGAGCCTGACAGGGCCCGACAGAGCCCGACAGGGCCCAGTAGAGCCCGACAGAGCCCGACAGAGCCCGACAGAGCCCAGTAGAGCCCGACAGAGCCCGACAGAGCCCGACAGGGCCCGACAGGGCCCGACAGGGCCCGACAGAGCCCAGTAGAGCCCGACAGAGCCCGACAGAGCCCGACAGAGCCCGACAGGGCCCGACAGGGCCCGACAGGGCCCAGTAGAGCCCGACAGAGCCCGACAGAGCCCGACAGAGCCCGACAGGGCCCGACAGAGCCCGACAGAGCCCGACAGAGCCCGACAGGGCCCGACAGAGCCCGACAGGGCCCGACAGGGCACGACAGAGCCCGACAGGGCCCGACAGGGCCCAGTAGAGCCCGACAGAGCCCGACAGAGCCCGACAGAGCCCGACAGAGCCCGACAGGGCCCAGTAGAGCCCGACAGAGCCCGACAGAGCCCGACAGAGCCCAGTAGAGCCCAGTAGAGCCCTACAGAGCCCGACACAGCCCGACAGAGCCCGACAGAGCCCGACAGGGCCCGACAGAGCCCGACAGGGCCCGACAGAGCCCGACAGAGCCCGACAGAGCCCGACAGGGCCCAGTAGAGCCCGACAGAGCCCGACAGAGCCCGACAGAGCCCGACAGGGCCCGACAGGGCCCGACAGGGCCCAGTAGAGCCCGAAAGAGCCCGACAGAGCCCAGTAGAGCCCAGTAGAGCCCGACAGGGCCCGACAGGGCCCGACAGGGCCCATTAGAGCCCGACAGAGCCCGACAGAGCCTGACAGAGCCCGACAGGGCCCGACAGGGCCCGACAGAGTCCGACAGAGCCCGACAGGGCCCAGTAGAGCCCGACAGAGCCCGACAGAGCCCGACAGGGCCCGACAGGGCCCGACAGGGCCCAGTAGAGCCCGATAGAGCCCGACAGAGCCCGACAGAGCCCGACAGGGCCCGACAGAGCCTGACAGAGCCCGACAGGGCCCGACAGGGCCCGACAGAGCCCG
Source organism: Caloenas nicobarica (assembly GCF_036013445.1). Lineage (NCBI taxonomy): Eukaryota > Metazoa > Chordata > Aves > Columbiformes > Columbidae > Caloenas > Caloenas nicobarica. Next base: position 140,925 of record NW_027017162.1, read on the forward strand.
ACAGGGCCCGATAGAGCCCGACAGGGCCCGACAGAGCCCGACAGAGCCCGACAGGGCACGACAGAGCCCGACAGAGCCCGACAGGGCCCGACAGAGCCCGACAGAGCCCAGTAGAGCCCAGTAGAGCCCGACAGAGCCCGACAGAGCCCGACAGAGCCCGACAGGGCCCGACAGGGCCCGACAGGGCCCGACAGGGCCCAGTAGAGCCCGACAGAGCCCGACAGGGCCCGACAGAGCCCGACAGAGCCCGACAGGGCCCGACAGAGCCCGACAGGGCCCAGTAGAGCCCGACAGAGACCGACAGAGCCCGACAGAGCCCGACAGGGCCCGACAGAGCCCGACAGAGCCCGACAGGGCCCAACAGGGCCCGACAGAGCCCGACAGGGCCCGACAGAGCCCGACAGAGCCCGACAGAGCCCGACAGGGCCCCACAGAGCCCGAAAGAGACCGACAGGGCCCAGTAGAGCCCGACAGAGCCCGACAGAGCCCGACAGAGCCCGACAGGGCCCGACAGGGCCCGACAGAGCCCGACAGAGCCCGACAGGGCCCAGTAGAGCCCGACAGAGCCCGACAGAGCCCGACAGAGCCCGACAGAGCCCAGTAGAGCCCGACAGAGCCCGACAGAGCCCGACAGGGCCCGACAGGGCCCGACAGAGCCCGACAGAGCCCGACAGGGCCCGACAGGGCCCGACAGAGCCCAGTAGAGCCCGACAGAGCCCGACAGAGCCCGACAGAGCCCGACAGGGCCCGACAGGGCCCGACAGGGCCCAGTAGAGCCCGACAGAGCCCGACAGAGCCCGACAGAGCCCGACAGGGCCCGACAGAGACCGAGAGGGCCCGACAGGGCCCGACAGGGCCCGACATAGCCCAGTAGAGCCCGACAGAGCCCGACAGAGCCCGACAGGGCCCGACAGGGCCCAGTAGAGCCCGACAGAGCCCGACAGAGCCCGACAGAGCCCGACAGGGCCCGACAGGGCCCGACAGAGCCCGACAGGGCCCGACAGGGCCCGACAGAGCCCGACAGGGCCCGACAGGGTACGACAGAGCCCGACAGGGCCCGACAGGGCCCGACAGGGCCCAGTAGAGCACGACAGAGCCCGACAGAGCCCGACAGAGCCCAGTAGAGCCCAGTAGAGCCCGACAGAGCCCGACAGAGCCCGACAGAGCCCGACAGAGCCCGACAGGGCCCGACAGAGCCCGACAGGGCCCGACAGAGCCCGACAGAGCCCGACAGAGCCCGACAGGGCCCGACAGGGCCCGACAGAGCCCGACAGAGCCCGACAGAGCCCGACAGGGCCCAATAGAGCCCGACAGAGCCCGACAGAGCCCGACAGAACCCGACAGGGCCCAGTAGAGCCCGACAGAGCCCGACAGGGCCCGACAGAGCCCGACAGAGCCCGACAGAGCCCGACAGCGCCCGACAGGGCCCAGTAGAGCCCGACAGAGCCCGACAGAGCCCGACAGAGCCCGACAGGGCCCGACAGAGCCCGACAGAGCCCGACAGAGCCCGACAGGGCCCGACAGAGCCCGACAGGGCCCGACAGGGCACGACAGAGCCCGACAGGGCCCGACAGGGCCCAGTAGAGCCCGACAGAGCCCGACAGAGCCCGACAGAGCCCGACAGGGCCCGACAGGGCCCAGTAGAGCCCGACAGAGCCCGACAGAGCCCGACAGAGCCCAGTAGAGCCCAGTAGAGCCCTACAGAGCCCGACACAGCCCGACAGAGCCCGACAGAGCCCGACAGGGCCCGACAGAGCCCGACAGGGCCCGACAGAGCCCGACAGAGCCCGACAGGGCCCAGTAGAGCCCGACAGAGCCCGACAGAGCCCGACAGAGCCCGACAGGGCCCGACAGGGCCCGACAGAGCCCGACAGAGCCCAGTAGAGCCCAGTAGAGCCCGACAGAGCCCGACAGAGCCCGACAGAGCCCGACAGAGCCCGACAGGGCCCGACAGAGCCCGACAGGGCCCGACAGAGCCCGACAGAGCCCGACAGAGCCCGACAGGGCCCGACAGGGCCCGACAGAGCCCGACAGAGCCCGACAGAGCCCGACAGGGCCCAATAGAGCCCGACAGAGCCCGACAGAGCCCGACAGAACCCGACAGGGCCCAGTAGAGCCCGACAGAGCCCGACAGGGCCCGACAGAGCCCGACAGAGCCCGACAGAGCCCGACAGCGCCCGACAGGGCCCAGTAGAGCCCGACAGAGCCCGACAGAGCCCGACAGAGCCCGACAGGGCCCAGTAGAGCCCGACAGAGCCCGACAGAGCCCGACAGAGCCCGACAGGGCCCGACAGGGCCCGACAGAGCCCGACAGGGCCCGACAGAGCCCGACAGAGCCCGACAGGGCCCAGTAGAGCCCGACAGAGCCCGACAGAGCCCGACAGAGCCCGACAGAGCCCAGTAGAGCCCGACAGAGCCCGACAGAGCCCGACAGAGCCTGACAGGGCCCGACAGAGCCCGACAGGGCCCAGTAGAGCCCGACAGAGCCCGACAGAGCCCGACAGAGCCCGACAGAGCCCGACAGAGCCCGACAGGGCCCGACAGGGCCCGACAGAGCCCAGTAGAGCCCGACAGAGCCCGACAGAGCCCGACAGAGCCCGACAGGGCCCGACAGGGCCCGACAGGGCCCAGTAGAGCCGACAGAGCCCGACAGAGCCCGACAGAGCCCGACAGGGCCCGACAGAGCCCGACAGAGCCCGACAGAGCCCGACAGAGCCCGACAGGGCCCGACAGAGCCCGACAGGGCCCGACAGGGCACGACAGAGCCCGACAGGGCCCGACAGGGCCCAGTAGAGCCCGACAGAGCCCGACAGAGCCCGACAGAGCCCGACAGGGCCCGACAGGGCCCAGTAGAGCCCGACAGAGCCCGACAGAGCCCGACAGAGCCCAGTAGAGCCCAGTAGAGCCCTACAGAGCCCGACACAGCCCGACAGAGCCCGACAGAGCCCGACAGGGCCCGACAGAGCCCGACAGGGCCCGACAGAGCCCGACAGGGCCCAGTAGAGCCCGATAGAGCCCGACAGAGCCCGACAGAGCCCGACAGGGCCCGACAGAGCCCGACAGAGCCCGACACGGCCCGACAGGGCCCGACAGAGCCCAGTAGAGCCCAGTAGAGCCCGACAGAGCCCGATAGAGCCCGACAGGGCCCGACAGGGCCCGACAGGGCCCAGTGGAGCCCGACAGAGCCCGACAGAGCCCAGTAGAGCCCAGTAGAGCCCGACAGAGCCCGACAGAGCCCGACAGAGCCCGACAGGGCCCGACAGAGCCCGACAGAGCCCGACAGGGCCCAAAAGGGCCCGACAGAGCCCGACAGGGCCCGACAGGGCCCAGTAGAGCCCGACAGAGCCCGACAGAGCCCAGTAGAGCCCAGTAGAGCCCGACAGGGCCCGACAGGGCCCGACAGGGCCCATTAGAGCCCGACAGAGCCTGACAGAGCCCGACAGAGCCCGACAGGGCCCGACAGAGCCTGACAGAGCCCGACAGAGCCCGACAGGGCCCGACAGAGCCCGACAGAGCCCGACAGGGCCCGACAGAGCCCGACAGAGCCCGACAGGGCCCGACAGAGCCCGACAGAGCCCGACAGGGCCCAGTAGAGCCCGACAGAGCCCGACAGAGCCCGACAGAGCCCGACAGAGCCCAGTAGAGCCCGACAGAGCCCGACAGAGCCCGACAGAGCCCGACAGGGCCCGACAGAGCCCGACAGGGCCCGACAGGGCCCGACAGAGCCCGACAGAGCCCGACAGGGCCCGACAGAGCCCGACAGGGCCCAGTAGAGCCCGACAGAGCCCGATAGAGCCCGACAGGGCCCGACAGGGCCCAGTAGAGCCCGACAGAGCCCGACAGAGCCCAGTAGAGCCCAGTAGAGCCCGACAGAGCCCGACAGAGCCCGACAGAGCCCGACAGAGCCCGACAGGGCCCGACAGAGCCCGACAGAGCCCGACAGGGCCCGACAGGGCCCAGTAGAGCCCGAAAGAGCCCGACAGAGCCCAGTAGAGCCCAGTAGAGCCCGACAGGGCCCGACAGGGCCCGGACAGGGCCCAGTAGAGCCCGACAGAGCCCGACAGAGCCTGACAGAGCCCGACAGGGCCCGACAGGGCCCGACAGAGTCCGACAGGGCCCAGTAGAGCCCGATAGAGCCCGACAGAGCCCGACAGGGCCCGACAGGGCCCAGTGGAGCCCGACAGGGCCCAGTAGAGCCCGATAGAGCCCGACAGAGCCCGACAGGGCCCGACAGGGCCCGACAGAGCCCGACAGGGCCCGATAGAGCCCGACAGGGCCCGACAGAGCCCGACAGAGCCCGACAGGGCACGACAGAGCCCGACAGAGCCCGACAGGGCCCGACAGAGCCCGACAGAGCCCAGTAGAGCCCAGTAGAGCCCGACAGAGCCCGACAGAGCCCGACAGAGCCCGACAGGGCCCGACAGGGCCCGACAGGGCCCAGTAGAGCCCGACAGAGCCCGACAGGGCCCGACAGAGCCCGACAGAGCCCGACAGGGCCCGACAGAGCCCGACAGAGCCCGACAGGGCCCAGTAGAGCCCGACAGAGCCCGACAGAGCCCGACAGAGCCCGACAGGGCCCGACAGAGCCCGACAGAGCCCGACAGGGCCCGACAGGGCCCGACAGAGCCCGACAGAGCCCGACAGGGCCCCACAGAGCCCAAAAGAGCCCGACAGGGCCCAGTAGAGCCCGACAGAGCCCGACAGAGCCCGACAGAGCCCAGTAGAGCCCGACAGAGCCCGACACAGCCCGACAGGGCCCGACAGGGCCCGACAGAGCCCGACAGAGCCCGACAGAGCCCGACAGAGCCCGACAGGGCCCAGTAGAGCCCGACAGAGCCCGACAGAGCCCGACAGGGCCCGACAGGGCCCGACAGAGCCCGACAGAGCCCGACAGGGCCCGACAGGGCCCGACAGAGCCCAGTAGAGCCCGACAGGGCCCGACAGAGCCCGACAGAGCCCGACAGGGCCCGACAGAGCCCGACAGAGCCCGACAGGGCCCGACAGGGCCCGACAGAGCCCGACAGGGCCCGACAGGGCCCGACAGGGTACGACAGAGCCCGACAGGGCCCGACAGGGCCCGACAGGGCCCAGTAGAGCCCGACAGAGCCCGACAGAGCCCGACAGAGCCCAGTAGAGCCCAGTAGAGCCCGACAGAGCCCGACAGAGCCCGACAGAGCCCGACAGAGCCCGACAGGGCCCGACAGAGCCCGACAGAGCCCGACAGGGCCCGACAGGGCCCGACAGAGCCCGACAGAGCCCGACAGGGCCCAGTAGAGCCCGACAGAGCCCGACAGAGCCCGACAGAACCCGACAGGGCCCAGTAGAGCCCGACAGAGCCCGACAGGGCCCGACAGAGCCCGACAGAGCCCGACAGAGCCCGACAGCGCCCGACAGGGCCCAGTAGAGCCCGACAGAGCCCGACAGAGCCCGACAGAGCCCGACAGGGCCCAGTAGAGCCCGACAGAGCCCGACAGAGCCCGACAGAGCCCGACAGGGCCCGACAGGGCCCGACAGAGCCCGACAGGGCCCGACAGAGCCCGACAGAGCCCGACAGGGCCCAGTAGAGCCCGACAGAGCCCGACAGAGCCCGACAGAGCCCGACAGAGCCCAGTAGAGCCCGACAGAGCCCGACAGAGCCCGACAGAGCCTGACAGGGCCCGACAGAGCCCGACAGGGCCCAGTAGAGCCCGACAGAGCACGACAGAGCCCGACAGAGCCCGACAGAGCCCAGTAGAGCCCGACAGAGCCCGACAGAGCCCGACAGGGCCCGACAGGGCCCGACAGGGCCCGACAGAGCCCAGTAGAGCCCGACAGAGCCCGACAGAGCCCGACAGAGGCCGACAGGGCCCGACAGGGCCCGACAGGGCCCAGTAGAGCCCGACAGAGCCCGACAGAGCCCGACAGAGCCCGACAGGGCCCAACAGAGCCCGACAGAGCCCGACAGAGCCCGACAGGGCCCGACAGAGCCCGACAGGGCCCGACAGGGCACGACAGAGCCCGACAGGGCCCGACAGGGCCCAGTAGAGCCCGACAGAGCCCGACAGAGCCCGACAGAGCCCGACAGGGCCCGACAGGGCCCGACAGGGCCCAGTAGAGCCCGACAGAGCCCGACAGAGCCCGACAGAGCCCGACAGGGCCCGACAGAGCCCGACAGAGCCCGACAGAGCCCGACAGGGCCCGACAGAGCCCGACAGGGCCCGACAGGGCACGACAGAGCCCGACAGGGCCGACAGGGCCCAGTAGAGCCCGACAGAGCCCGACAGAGCCCGACAGAGCCCGACAGGGCCCGACAGGGCCCAGTAGAGCCCGACAGAGCCCGACAGAGCCCGACAGAGCCCAGTAGAGCCCAGTAGAGCCCTACAGAGCCCGACACAGCCCGACAGAGCCCGACAGAGCCCGACAGGGCCCGACAGAGCCCGACAGGGCCCGACAGAGCCCGACAGAGCCCGACAGGGCCCAGTAGAGCCCGACAGAGCCCGACAGAGCCCGACAGAGCCCGACAGGGCCCGACAGGGCCCGACAGAGCCCGACAGAGCCCGACAGGGCCCGACAGGGCCCGACAGGGCCCAGTAGAGCCCGATAGAGCCCGACAGAGCCCGACAGAGCCCGACAGGGCCCGACAGAGCCCGACAGAGCCCGACACGGCCCGACAGGGCCCGACAGAGCCCAGTAAAGCCCAGTAGAGCCCGACAGAGCCCGATAGAGCCCGACAGGGCCCGACAGGGCCCGACAGGGCCCAGTGGAGCCCGACAGAGCCCGACAGAGCCCAGTAGAGCCCAGTAGAGCCCGACAGAGCCCGACAGAGCCCGACAGGGCCCGACAGAGCCCGACAGAGCCCGACAGAGCCCGACAGGGCCCGACAGGGCCCGACAGAGCCCGACAGGGCCCGACAGGGCCCGACAGGGCCCAGTAGAGCCCGACAGAGCCCGACAGAGCCCAGTAGAGCCCAGTAGAGCCCGACAGGGCCCGACAGGGCCCGACAGGGCCCATTAGAGCCCGACAGAGCCCGACAGAGCCCGACAGAGCCCGACAGGGCCCGACAGGGCCCGACAGAGCCCGACAGAGCCCGACAGAGCCCGACAGGGCCCGACAGAGCCCGACAGAGCCCGACAGGGCCCGACAGAGCCCGACAGAGCCCGACAGGGCCCGACAGAGCCCGACAGAGCCCGACAGGGCCCAGTAGAGCCCGACAGAGCCCGACAGAGCCCGACAGAGCCCGACAGGGCCCGACAGGGCCCGACAGGGCCCAGTAGAGCCCGACAGAGCCCGACAGAGCCCGACAGAGCCCGACAGGGCCCGACAGAGCCCGACAGAGCCCGACAGAGCCCGACAGGGCCCGACAGAGCCCGACAGGGCCCGACAGGGCACGACAGAGCCCGACAGGGCCCGACAGGGCCCAGTAGAGCCCGACAGAGCCCGACAGAGCCCGACAGGGCCCGACAGGGCCCAGTAGAGCCCGACAGAGCCTGACAGAGCCCGACAGAGCCCAGTAGAGCCCAGTAGAGCCCTACAGAGCCCGACACAGCCCGACAGAGCCCGACAGAGCCCGACAGGGCCCGACAGAGCCCGACAGGGCCCGACAGGGCCCAGTAGAGCCCGAAAGAGCCCGACAGAGCCCAGTAGAGCCCAGTAGAGCCCGACAGGGCCCGACAGGGCCCGACAGGGCCCAGTAGAGCCCGACAGAGCCCGACAGAGCCTGACAGAGCCCGACAGGGCCCGACAGGGCCCGACAGAGTCCGACAGGGCCCAGTAGAGCCCGATAGAGCCCGACAGAGCCCGACAGGGCCCGACAGGGCCCAGTGGAGCCCGACAGGGCCCAGTAGAGCCCGATAGAGCCCGACAGAGCCCGACAGGGCCCGACAGGGCCCGACAGAGCCCGACAGGGCCCGATAGAGCCCGACAGGGCCCGACAGAGCCCGACAGAGCCCGACAGGGCACGACAGAGCCCGACAGAGCCCGACAGGGCCCGACAGAGCCCGACAGAGCCCAGTAGAGCCCAGTAGAGCCCGACAGAGCCCGACAGAGCCCGACAGAGCCCGACAGGGCCCGACAGGGCCCGACAGGGCCCAGTAGAGCCCGACAGAGCCCGACAGGGCCCGACAGAGCCCGACAGAGCCCGACAGGGCCCGACAGAGCCCGACAGAGCCCGACAGGGCCCAGTAGAGCCCGACAGAGCCCGACAGAGCCCGACAGAGCCCGACAGGGCCCGACAGAGCCGGACAGAGCCCGACAGGGCCCGACAGGGCCCGACAGAGCCCGACAGAGCCCGACAGGGCCCCACAGAGCCCAAAAGAGCCCGACAGGGCCCAGTAGAGCCCCGACAGAGCCCGACAGAGCCCGACAGAGCCCAGTAGAGCCCGACAGAGCCCGACACAGCCCGACAGGGCCCGACAGGGCCCGACAGAGCCCGACAGAGCCCGACAGAGCCCGACAGAGCCCGACAGGGCCCAGTAGAGCCCGACAGAGCCCGACAGAGCCCGACAGGGCCCGACAGGGCCCGACAGAGCCCGACAGAGCCCGACAGGGCCCGACAGGGCCCGACAGAGCCCAGTAGAGCCCGACAGGGCCCGACAGAGCCCGACAGAGCCCGACAGGGCCCGACAGAGCCCGACAGAGCCCGACAGGGCCCGACAGGGCCCGACAGAGCCCGACAGGGCCCGACAGGGCCCGACAGGGTACGACAGAGCCCGACAGGGCCCGACAGGGCCCGACAGGGCCCAGTAGAGCCCGACAGAGCCCGACAGAGCCCGACAGAGCCCAGTAGAGCCCAGTAGAGCCCGACAGAGCCCGACAGAGCCCGACAGAGCCCGACAGAGCCCGACAGGGCCCGACAGAGCCCGACAGAGCCCGACAGGGCCCGACAGGGCCCGACAGAGCCCGACAGAGCCCGACAGGGCCCAGTAGAGCCCGACAGAGCCCGACAGAGCCCGACAGAACCCGACAGGGCCCAGTAGAGCCCGACAGAGCCCGACAGGGCCCGACAGAGCCCGACAGAGCCCGACAGAGCCCGACAGCGCCCGACAGGGCCCAGTAGAGCCCGACAGAGCCCGACAGAGCCCGACAGAGCCCGACAGGGCCCAGTAGAGCCGACAGAGCCCGACAGAGCCCGACAGAGCCCGACAGGGCCCGACAGGGCCCGACAGAGCCCGACAGGGCCCGACAGAGCCCGACAGAGCCCGACAGGGCCCAGTAGAGCCCGACAGAGCCCGACAGAGCCCGACAGAGCCCGACAGAGCCCAGTAGAGCCCGACAGAGCCCGACAGAGCCCGACAGAGCCTGACAGGGCCCGACAGAGCCCGACAGGGCCCAGTAGAGCCCGACAGAGCACGACAGAGCCGACAGAGCCCGACAGAGCCCAGTAGAGCCCGACAGAGCCCGACAGAGCCCGACAGGGCCCGACAGGGCCCGACAGGGCCCGACAGAGCCCAGTAGAGCCCGACAGAGCCCGACAGAGCCCGACAGAGCCCGACAGGGCCCGACAGGGCCCGACAGGGCCCAGTAGAGCCCGACAGAGCCCGACAGAGCCCGACAGAGCCCGACAGGGCCCAACAGAGCCCGACAGAGCCCGACAGAGCCCGACAGGGCCCGACAGAGCCCGACAGGGCCCGACAGGGCACGACAGAGCCCGACAGGGCCCGACAGGGCCCAGTAGAGCCCGACAGAGCCCGACAGAGCCCGACAGAGCCCGACAGGGCCCGACAGGGCCCGACAGGGCCCAGTAGAGCCCGACAGAGCCCGACAGAGCCCGACAGAGCCCGACAGGGCCCGACAGAGCCCGACAGAGCCCGACAGAGCCCGACAGGGCCCGACAGAGCCCGACAGGGCCCGACAGGGCACGACAGAGCCCGACAGGGCCCGACAGGGCCCAGTAGAGCCCGACAGAGCCCGACAGAGCCCGACACAGCCCGACAGGGCCCGACAGGGCCCAGTAGAGCCCGACAGAGCCCGACAGAGCCCGACAGAGCCCAGTAGAGCCCAGTAGAGCCCTACAGAGCCCGACACAGCCCGACAGAGCCCGACAGAGCCCGACAGGGCCCGACAGAGCCCGACAGGGCCCGACAGAGCCCGACAGAGCCCGACAGGGCCCAGTAGAGCCCGACAGAGCCCGACAGAGCCCGACAGAGCCCGACAGGGCCCGACAGGGCCCGACAGAGCCCGACAGAGCCCGACAGGGCCCGACAGGGCCCGACAGGGCCAGTAGAGCCCGATAGAGCCCGACAGAGCCCGACAGAGCCCGACAGGGCCCGACAGAGCCCGACAGAGCCCGACACGGCCCGACAGGGCCCGACAGAGCCCAGTAAAGCCCAGTAGAGCCCGACAGAGCCCGATAGAGCCCGACAGGGCCCGACAGGGCCCGACAGGGCCCAGTGGAGCCCGACAGAGCCCGACAGAGCCCAGTAGAGCCCAGTAGAGCCCGACAGAGCCCGACAGAGCCCGACAGGGCCCGACAGAGCCCGACAGAGCCCGACAGAGCCCGACAGGGCCCGACAGGGCCCGACAGAGCCCGACAGGGCCCGACAGGGCCCGACAGGGCCCAGTAGAGCCCGACAGAGCCCGACAGAGCCCAGTAGAGCCCAGTAGAGCCCGACAGGGCCCGACAGGGCCCGACAGGGCCCATTAGAGCCCGACAGAGCCCGACAGAGCCCGACAGAGCCCGACAGGGCCCGACAGGGCCCGACAGAGCCCGACAGAGCCCGACAGAGCCCGACAGGGCCCGACAGAGCCCGACAGAGCCCGACAGGGCCCGACAGAGCCCGACAGAGCCCGACAGGGCCCGACAGAGCCCGACAGAGCCCGACAGGGCCCAGTAGAGCCCGACAGAGCCCGACAGAGCCCGACAGAGCCCGACAGGGCCCGACAGGGCCCGACAGGGCCCAGTAGAGCCCGACAGAGCCCGACAGAGCCCGACAGAGCCCGACAGGGCCCGACAGAGCCCGACAGAGCCCGACAGAGCCCGACAGGGCCCGACAGAGCCCGACAGGGCCCGACAGGGCACGACAGAGCCCGACAGGGCCCGACAGGCCCAGTAGAGCCCGACAGAGCCCGACAGAGCCCGACAGGGCCCGACAGGGCCCAGTAGAGCCCGACAGAGCCTGACAGAGCCCGACAGAGCCCAGTAGAGCCCAGTAGAGCCCTACAGAGCCCGACACAGCCCGACAGAGCCCGACAGAGCCCGACAGGGCCCGACAGAGCCCGACAGGGCCCGACAGAGCCCAACAGAGCCCGACAGAGCCCGACAGAGCCCGACAGGGCCCAGTAGAGCCCGACAGAGCCCGACAGAGCCCGACAGGGCCCGACAGGGCCCGACAGGGCCCGACAGAGCCCGACAGAGCCCGACAGGGCCCGACAGAGCCCGACAGGGCCCAGTAGAGCCCGATAGAGCCCGACAGAGCCCGACAGAGCCCGACAGGGCCCGACAGAGCCCGACAGAGCCCGACACGGCCCGACAGGGCCCGACAGAGCCCAGTAGAGCCCAGTAGAGCCCGACAGAGCCCGATAGAGCCCGACAGGGCCCGACAGGGCCCGACAGGGCCCAGTGGAGCCCGACAGAGCCCGACAGAGCCCAGTAGAGCCCAGTAGAGCCCGACAGAGCCCGACAGAGCCCGACAGAGCCCGACAGGGCCCGACAGAGCCCGACAGAGCCCGACAGGGCCCAAAAGGGCCCGACAGAGCCCGACAGGGCCCGACAGGGCCCAGTAGAGCCCGACAGAGCCCGACAGAGCCCAGTAGAGCCCAGTAGAGCCCGACAGGGCCCGACAGAGCCCAGTAGAGCCCAGTAGAGCCCGACAGGGCCCGACAGAGCCCGACAGAGCCCGACAGGGCCCAGTAGAGCCCGACAGAGCCCGACAGAGCCCGACAGAGCCCGACAGAGCCCAGTAGAGCCCGACAGAGCCCGACAGAGCCCGACAGAGCCCGACAGGGCCCGACAGAGCCCGACAGGGCCCGACAGGGCCCGACAGAGCCCGACAGAGCCCGACAGGGCCCGACAGAGCCCGACAGGGCCCAGTAGAGCCCGAAAGAGCCCGACAGAGCCCAGTAGAGCCCAGTAGAGCCCGACAGGGCCCGACAGAGCCCAGTAGAGCCAGTAGAGCCCGACAGAGCCCGACAGAGCCCGACAGAGCCCGACAGGGCCCGACAGAGCCCGACAGAGCCCGACAGGGCCCGACAGGGCCCAGTAGAGCCCGAAAGAGCCGACAGAGCCCAGTAGAGCCCAGTAGAGCCCGACAGGGCCCGACAGGGCCCGACAGGGCCCAGTAGAGCCCGACAGAGCCCGACAGAGCCTGACAGAGCCCGACAGGGCCCGACAGGGCCCGACAGAGTCCGACAGGGCCCAGTAGAGCCCGATAGAGCCCGACAGAGCCCGACAGGGCCCGACAGGGCCCAGTGGAGCCCGACAGGGCCCAGTAGAGCCCGATAGAGCCCGACAGAGCCCGACAGGGCCCGACAGGGCCCGACAGAGCCCGACAGGGCCCGATAGAGCCCGACAGGGCCCGACAGAGCCCGACAGAGCCCGACAGGGCACGACAGAGCCCGACAGAGCCCGACAGGGCCCGACAGAGCCCGACAGAGCCCAGTAGAGCCCAGTAGAGCCCGACAGAGCCCGACAGAGCCCGACAGAGCCCGACAGGGCCCGACAGGGCCCGACAGGGCCCAGTAGAGCCCGACAGAGCCCGACAGGGCCCGACAGAGCCCGACAGAGCCCGACAGGGCCCAGTAGAGCCCCGACAGAGCCCGACAGAGCCCGACAGAGCCCGACAGGGCCCGACAGAGCCCGACAGAGCCCGACAGGGCCCGACAGGGCCCGACAGAGCCCGACAGAGCCCGACAGGGCCCCACAGAGCCCAAAAGAGCCCGACAGGGCCCAGTAGAGCCCGACAGAGCCCGACAGAGCCCGACAGCGCCCGACAGGGCCCCACAGAGCCCAAAGAGCCCGACAGAGCCCAGTAGAGCCCGACAGAGCCCGACACAGCCCGACAGGGCCCAAAGGGCCCGACAGAGCCCGACAGAGCCCGACAGAGCCCGACAGAGCCCGACAGGGCCCAGTAGAGCCCGACAGAGCCCGACAGAGCCCGACAGGGCCCGACAGGGCCCGACAGGGCCCGACAGAGCCCGACAGAGCCCGACAGGGCCCGACAGGGCCCGACAGAGCCCAGTAGAGCCCGACACAGCCCGACAGAGCCCGACAGAGCCCGACAGGGCCCGACAGAGCCCGACAGGGCCCGACAGAGACCGAGCCGACGCTGAAGGGCCCGACAGGGCCCGACAGGGCCCGACATAGCCCAGTAGAGCCCGACAGAGCCCGACAGAGCCCGACAGAGCCCGACAGGGCCCGACAGGGCCCAGTAGAGCCCGACAGAGCCCGACAGAGCCCGACAGAGCCCGACAGGGCCCGACAGAGCCCGACAGAGCCCGACAGGGCCCGACAGGGGCCCGACAGGGCCCGACAGGGCCCGACAGGGTACGACAGAGCCCGACAGGGCCCGACAGGGCCCGACAGGGCCCAGTAGAGCCCGACAGAGCCCGACAGAGCCCGACAGAGCCCAGTAGAGCCCAGTAGAGCCCGACAGAGCCCGACAGAGCCCGACAGAGCCCGACAGAGCCCGACAGGGCCCGACAGAGCCCGACAGAGCCCGACAGGGCCCGACAGGGCCCGACAGAGCCCGACAGAGCCCGACAGGGCCCAGTAGAGCCCGACAGAGCCCGACAGAGCCCGACAGAACCCGACAGGGCCCAGTAGAGCCCGACAGAGCCCGACAGGGCCCGACAGAGCCCGACAGAGCCCGACAGAGCCCGACAGCGCCCGACAGGGCCCAGTAGAGCCCGACAGAGCCCGACAGAGCCCGACAGAGCCCGACAGGGCCCAGTAGAGCCCGACAGAGCCCGACAGAGCCCGACAGAGCCCGACAGGGCCCGACAGGGCCCGACAGAGCCCGACAGGGCCCGACAGAGCCCGACAGAGCCCGACAGGGCCCAGTAGAGCCCGACAGAGCCCGACAGAGCCCGACAGAGCCCGACAGAGCCCGACAGAGCCCAGTAGAGCCCGACAGAGCCCGACAGAGCCCGACAGAGCCTGACAGGGCCCGACAGAGCCCGACAGGGCCCAGTAGAGCCCGACAGAGCACGACAGAGCCCGACAGAGCCCGACAGAGCCCAGTAGAGCCCGACAGAGCCCGACAGAGCCCGACAGGGCCCGACAGGGCCCGACAGGGCCCGACAGAGCCCAGTAGAGCCCGACAGAGCCCGACAGAGCCCGACAGAGCCCGACAGGGCCCGACAGGGCCCGACAGGGCCCAGTAGAGCCCGACAGAGCCCGACAGAGCCCGACAGAGCCCGACAGGGCCCAACAGAGCCCGACAGAGCCCGACAGAGCCCGACAGGGCCCGACAGAGCCCGACAGGGCCCGACAGGGCACGACAGAGCCCGACAGGGCCCGACAGGGCCCAGTAGAGCCCGACAGAGCCCGACAGAGCCCGACAGAGCCCGACAGGGCCCGACAGGGCCCAGTAGAGCCCGACAGAGCCCGACAGAGCCCGACAGAGCCCAGTAGAGCCCAGTAGAGCCCTACAGAGCCTGACACAGCCCGACAGAGCCCGACAGAGCCCGACAGGGCCCGACAGAGCCCGACAGGGCCCGACAGAGCCCGACAGAGCCCGACAGAGCCCGACAGGGCCCAGTAGAGCCCGACAGAGCCCGACAGAGCCCGACAGGGCCCGACAGGGCCCGACAGAGCCCGACAGAGCCCGACAGGGCCCGACAGGGCCCGACAGGGCCCAGTAGAGCCCGATAGAGCCCGACAGAGCCCGACAGAGCCCGACAGGGCCCGACAGAGCCCTACAGAGCCCGACACGGCCCGACAGGGCCCGACAGAGCCCAGTAGAGCCCAGTAGAGCCCGACAGAGCCCGATAGAGCCCGGCAGGGCCCGACAGGGCCCGACAGGGCCCAGTGGAGCCCGACAGAGCCCGACAGAGCCCAGTAGAGCCCAGTAGAGCCCGACAGAGCCCGACAGAGCCCGACAGAGCCCGACAGGGCCCGACAGAGCCCGACAGAGCCCGACAGAGCCCGACAGGGCCCGACAGGGCCCGACAGGGCCCAGTAGAGCCCGACAGAGCCCGACAGAGCCCAGTAGAGCCCAGTAGAGCCCGACAGGGCCCGACAGGGCCCGACAGGGCCCATTAGAGCCCGACAGAGCCCGACAGAGCCTGACAGAGCCCGACAGAGCCGACAGAGCCTGACAGAGCCCGACAGAGCCCGACAGGGCCCGACAGAGCCCGACAGAGCCCGACAGGGCCCGACATAGCCCGACAGAGCCCGACAGGGCCCGACAGAGCCCGACAGAGCCCGACAGGGCCCAGTAGAGCCCGACAGAGCCCGACAGAGCCCGACAGAGCCCGACAGGGCCCGACAGGGCCCAGTAGAGCCCGACAGAGCCCGACAGAGCCCGACAGAGCCCGACAGGGCCCGACAGAGCCCGACAGAGCCCGACAGAGCCCGACAGGGCCCGACAGAGCCCGACAGGGCCGACAGGGCACGACAGAGCCCGACAGGGCCCGACAGGGCCCAGTAGAGCCCGACAGAGCCCGACAGAGCCCGACAGGGCCCGACAGGGCCCAGTAGAGCCCGACAGAGCCCGACAGAGCCCGACAGAGCCCAGTAGAGCCCAGTAGAGCCCTACAGAGCCCGACACAGCCCGACAGAGCCCGACAGAGCCCGACAGGGCCCGACAGAGCCCGACAGGGCCCGACAGAGCCCAACAGAGCCCGACAGAGCCCGACAGAGCCCGACAGGGCCCAGTAGAGCCCGACAGAGCCCGACAGAGCCCGACAGAGCCCGACAGGGCCCGACAGGGCCCGACAGAGCCCGACAGAGCCCGACAGGGCCCGACAGAGCCCGACAGGGCCCGACAGGGCCCGACAGGGCCCAGTAGAGCCCGATAGAGCCCGACAGAGCCCGACAGAGCCCGACAGGGCCCGACAGAGCCCGACAGAGCCCGACACGGCCCGACAGGGCCGACAGAGCCCAGTAGAGCCCAGTAGAGCCCGACAGAGCCCGATAGAGCCCGACAGGGCCCGACAGGGCCCAGTGGAGCCCGACAGAGCCCGACAGAGCCCAGTAGAGCCCAGTAGAGCCCGACAGAGCCCGACAGAGCCCGACAGAGCCCGACAGGGCCCGACAGAGCCCGACAGAGCCCGACAGGGCCCAACAGGGCCCGACAGAGCCCGACAGGGCCCGACAGGGCCCGACAGGGCCCAGTAGAGCCCGACAGAGCCCGACAGAGCCCAGTAGAGCCCAGTAGAGCCCGACAGGGCCCGACAGGGCCCGACAGGGCCCATTAGAGCCCGACAGAGCCCGACAGAGCCCGACAGAGCCCGACAGGGCCCGACAGGGCCCGACAGAGCCCGACAGAGCCCGACAGAGCCTGACAGAGCCCGACAGAGCCCGACAGGGCCCGACAGAGCCCGACAGAGCCCGACAGGGCCCGACAGAGCCCGACAGAGCCCGACAGGGCCCAGTAGAGCCCGACAGAGCCCGACAGAGCCCGACAGAGCCCGACAGAGCCCAGTAGAGCCCGACAGAGCCCGACAGAGCCCGACAGAGCCCGACAGGGCCCGACAGAGCCCGACAGGGCCCGACAGGGCCCGACAGAGCCCGACAGAGCCCGACAGGGCCCGACAGAGCCCGACAGGGCCCAGTAGAGCCCGACAGAGCCCGATAGAGCCCGACAGGCCCGACAGGGCCCAGTAGAGCCCGACAGAGCCCGACAGAGCCCAGTAGAGCCCAGTAGAGCCCGACAGAGCCCGACAGAGCCCGACAGAGCCCGACAGGGCCCGACAGAGCCCGACAGGGCCCGACAGGGCCCGACAGGGCCCAGTAGAGCCCGAAAGAGCCCGACAGAGCCCAGTAGAGCCCAGTAGAGCCCGACAGGGCCCGACAGGGCCCGACAGGGCCCATTAGAGCCCGACAGAGCCCGACAGAGCCTGACAGAGCCCGACAGGGCCCGACAGGGCCCGACAGAGTCCGACAGGGCCCAGTAGAGCCCGATAGAGCCCGACAGAGCCCGACAGGGCCCGACAGGGCCCGACAGAGCCCGACAGGGCCCAGTAGAGCCCGATAGAGCCCGACAGAGCCCGACAGGGCCCGACAGGGCCCGACAGAGCCCGACAGGGCCCGATAGAGCCCGACAGGGCCCGACAGAGCCCGACAGAGCCCGACAGGGCACGACAGAGCCCGACAGAGCCCGACAGGGCCCGACAGAGCCCGACAGAGCCCAGTAGAGCCCAGTAGAGCCCGACAGAGCCCGACAGAGCCCGACAGAGCCCGACAGGGCCCGACAGGGCCCAGTAGAGCCCGACAGAGCCCGACAGGGCCCGACAGAGCCCGACAGAGCCCGACAGGGCCCGACAGAGCCCGACAGAGCCCGACAGGGCCCAGTAGAGCCCGACAGAGCCCGACAGAGCCCGACAGAGCCCGACAGGGCCCGACAGATCCCGACAGAGCCCGACAGGGCCCGACAGGGCCCGACAGAGCCCGACAGAGCCCGACAGGGCCCCACAGAGCCCGAAAGAGCCCGACAGGGCCCAGTAGAGCCCGACAGAGCCCGACAGAGCCCGACAGAGCCCGACAGAGCCCAGTAGAGCCCGACAGAGCCCGACAGAGCCCGACAGGGCCCGACAGGGCCCGACAGAGCCCGACAGAGCCCGACAGAGCCCGACAGGGCCCAGTAGAGCCCGACAGAGCCCGACAGAGCCCGACAGAGCCCGACAGAGCCCAGTAGAGCCCGACAGAGCCCGACAGGGCCCGACAGGGCCCGACAGGGCCCGATAGAGCCCGACAGAGCCCGACAGGGCCCGACAGGGCCCGACAGAGCCCAGTAGAGCCCGACAGAGCCCGACAGAGCCCGACAGAGCCCGACAGGGCCCGACAGGGCCCGACAGGGCCCAGTAGAGCCCGACAGAGCCCGACAGAGCCCGACAGAGCCCGACAGGGCCCGACAGAGACCGAGAGGGCCCGACAGGGCCCGACAGGGCCCGACATAGCCCAGTAGAGCCCGACAGAGCCCGACAGAGCCCGACAGAGCCCGACAGGGCCCGACAGAGCCCGACAGAGCCCGACAGGGCCCGACAGAGCCCGACAGAGCCCGACAGGGCCCGACAGAGCCCGACAGGGCCCAGTAGAGCCCGACAGAGCCCGACAGAGCCCGACAGGGCCCAGTAGAGCCCGACAGAGCCCGACAGAGCCCGACAGAGCCCGACAGAGCCCAGTAGAGCCCGACAGAGCCCGACAGAGTCCGACAGAGGCCGACAGGGCCCGACAGAGCCCGACAGGGCCCGACAGGGCCCGACAGAGCCCGACAGGGCCCGACAGAGCCCGACAGAGCCCGACAGAGCCCAGTAGAGCCCGACAGAGCCCGACAGGGCCCGACAGAGCCCGACAGGGCCCAGTAGAGCCCGACAGAGCCCGATAGAGCCCGACAGGGCCCGACAGGGCCCGACAGGGCCCAGTAGAGCCCGACAGAGCCCGACAGAGCCCAGTAGAGCCCAGTAGAGCCCGACAGAGCCCGACAGAGCCCGACAGAGCCCGACAGGGCCCGACAGGGCCCGACAGAGCCCGACAGGGCCCGACAGGGCCCGACAGGGCCCAGTAGAGCCCGAAAGAGCCCGACAGAGCCCAGTAGAGCCCAGTAGAGCCCGACAGGGCCCGACAGGGCCCGACAGGGCCCATTAGAGCCCGACAGAGCCCGACAGAGCCTGACAGAGCCCGACAGGGCCCGACAGGGCCCGACAGAGCCCGACAGAGCCCGACAGAGCCCGACAGGGCCCAGTAGAGCCCGACAGAGCCCGACAGAGCCCGACAGAGCCCGACAGGGCCCGACAGAGCCCGACAGAGCCCGACAGGGCCCGACAGGGCCCAGTAGAGCCCGACAGAGCCCGACAGGGCCCGACAGGGCCCGACAGGGCCCAGTAGAGCCCGATAGAGCCCGACAGAGCCCGACAGGGCCCGACAGAGCCCGACAGGGCCCGACAGGGCCCGACAGAGCCCGACAGGGCCCGATAGAGCCCGACAGGGCCCGACAGAGCCTGACAGAGCCCGACAGAGCCCGACAGGGCCCAGTAGAGCCCGACAGAGCCCAGTAGAGCCCAGTAGAGCCCGACAGAGCCCGACAGAGCCCGACAGAGCCCGACAGGGCCCGACAGGGCCCGACAGGGCCCAGTAGAGCCCGACAGAGCCCGACAGAGCCCGACAGAGCCCGACAGAGCCCGACAGGGCCCGACAGAGCCCGACAGCGCCCGACAGAGCCCGACAGAGCCCGACAGGGCCCAGTAGAGCCCGACAGAGCCCGACAGGGCCCGACAGAGCCCGACAGAGCCCGACAGAGCCCGACAGGGCCCGACAGGGCCCGACAGAGCCCGACAGGGCCCGACAGGGCCCAGTAGAGCCCGACAGAGCCCGACAGAGCCCGACAGAGCCCGACAGGGCCCGACAGGGCCCAGTAGAGCCCGACAGAGCCCGACAGAGCCCGACAGAGCCCAGTAGAGCCCAGTGGAGCCCGACAGAGCCCGACACAGCCCGACAGAGCCCGACAGAGCCCGACAGGGCCCCACAGAGCCCGACAGGGCCCCACAGAGCCCGACAGGGCCCCACAGAGCCCGACAGGGCCCAGTAGAGCCCGACAGAGCCCGACAGAGCCCGACAGAGCCCGACAGAGCCCGACAGGGACCGACAGAGCCCGACAGAGCCCGACAGGTCCCGACAGGGCCCGACAGAGCCCGACAGGTCCCGACAGGGCCCGACAGAGCCCGACAGAGCCCGACAGAGCCCGACAGGGCCCAGTAGAGCCCGACAGAGCCCAGTAGAGCCCGACAGAGCCCGACAGAGCCCGACAGAGCCCGACAGGGCCCGACAGGGCCCGACAGAGCCCGACAGGGCCCGACAGAGCCCGACAGGGCCCAGTAGAGCCCGACAGAGCCCGACAAAGCCCGACAGAGCCCGACAGAGCCCAGTAGAGCCCGACAGAGCCCGACAGAGCCCGACAGGGCCCGACAGAGCCCGACAGAGCCCAGTAGAGCCCGACAGAGCCCGTCAGGGACCGACAGGGCCCGACAGGGCCCAGTAGAGCCCGACAGAGCCCGACAGAGCCCAGTAGAGCCCAGTAGAGCCCGACAGAGCCCGACAGAGCCCGACAGAGCCCGACAGGGCCCGACAGAGCCCGACAGAGACCGACAGGGCCCGACAGGGCCCGACAGAGCCCGACAGGGCCCAGTAGAGCCCGACAGAGCCCGACAGAGCCCGACAGGGCCCGACAGGGCCCGACAGAGCCCGACAGGGCCCGACAGGGCCCGACAGAGCCCAGTAGAGCCCGACAGAGCCCGACAGAGCCCGACAGAACCCGACAGAGCCCGACAGAGCCCAGCAGAGCCCGACAGAGCCCATCAGGGCCCGACAGGGCCCAGTAGAGCCCGACAGAGCCCGACAAAGCCCGACAGAGCCCGACAGAGCCCAGTAGAGCCCGACAGAGCCCGACAGGGCCCGACAGAGCCCGACAGAGCCCGACAGAGCCCGACAGGGCCCGACAGGGCCCGACAGAGCCCGACAGGGCCCAGTAGAGCCCAGTAGAGCCCGACAGAGCCCGACAGAGCCCGACAGGGCCCAGTAGAGCCCAGTAGAGCCCGACAGAGCCCGACAGAGCCCGACAGAGCCCGACAGGGCCCGACAGAGCCCGACAGAGCCCGACAGGGCCCGACAGGGCCCGACAGGGCCCGATAGAGCCCTACAGAGCCCGACAGAGCCCGACAGAGCCCGACAGAGCCCGACAGGGCCCGACAGGGCCCGACAGAGCCCGACAGGGCCCGGCAGGGCCCGACAGATCCCAGTAGAGCCCGACAGAGCCCGACAGAGCCCGACAGAACCCGACAGAGCCCGACAGAGCCCAGTAGAGCCCGACAGAGCCCGACAGAGCCCGACAGAGCCCGACAGGGCCCGACAGGGCCCGACAGGGCCCGATAGAGCCCTACAGAGCCCGACAGAGCCCGACAGAGCCCGACAGGGCCCGACAGGGCCCAGAAGAGCCCGACAGAGCCCGACAGAGCCCGACAGAGCCCGACAGAGCCCGACAGGGCCCGACAGGGCCCGACAGAGCCCGACAGGGCCCGATAGAGCCCGACAGAGCCCGACAGAGCCCGACAGGGCCCCACAGAGCCCGACAGAGCCCGACAGAGCCCGACAGAGCCCGACAGGGACCGACAGAGCCCGACAGAGCCCGACAGAGCCCGACAGAGCCCGACAGGGCCCGACAGAGCCCGACAGGGCCCAGTAGAGCCCAGTAGAACCCGACAGAGCCCAGTAGCGCCCGACAGAGCCCAGTAGAGCCCGACAGAGCCCGACAGAGCCCGACAGGGCCCGACAGAGCCCGACAGAGCCCAGTAGAGCCCGACAGAGCCCGTCAGGGCCCGACAGGCCCCGACAGGGCCCAGTAGAGCCCGACAGAGCCCGACAGAGCCCAGTAGAGGCCGACAGAGCCGAGAGGGCCCGACAGAGCCCGACAGAACCCGACAGTGCCCAGTAGAGCCCGACAGAGCCCGACAGAGCCCGACAGAGCCCGACAGGGCCCGACAGAGCCCGACAGAGCCCGACAGAGCCCGACAGCGCCCGACAGGGCCCAGTAGAGCCCGACAGAGCCCGACAGGGCCCCACAGAGCCCGACAGGGCCCGACAGAGCCCGACAGGGCCCGACAGGGCCCAGTAGAGCCCGACAGAGCCCAACAGGGCCCGACAGAGCCCGACAGAGCCCGACAGAGCCCGACAGGGCCCAGTAGAGCCCGACAGAGCCCGAAAGAGCCCGACAGAGCCCGAAAGGGCCCGACAGAGCCCGACAGAGCCCGACAGGGCCCGACAGAGCCCGACAGAGCCCGACAGGGCCCAGTAGAGCCCGACAGAGCCTGACAGAGCCCGACAGAGCCCAGTAGAGCCCGACAGAGCCCGACAGAGCCCGACAGGGCCCGACAGAGCCCGACAGAGCCCGACAGGGCCCGACAGAGCCCGACAGGGCCCAGTAGAGCCCGACAGAGCCCGATAGAGCCCGACAGGGCCCGACAGGGCCCAGTAGAGCCCGACAGAGCCCGACAGAGCCCAGTAGAGCCCAGTAGAGCCCGACAGAGCCCGACAGAGCCCGACAGGGCCCGACAGAGCCCGACATAGCCCGACAGGGCCCGACAGGGCCCGACAGGGCCCAGTAGAGGCCGAAAGAGCCCGACAGAGCCCAGTAGAGCCCAGTAGAGCCCGACAGGGCCCGACAGGGCCCGACAGGGCCCATTAGAGCCCGACAGAGCCCGACAGAGCCTGACAGGGCCCGACAGGGCCCGAAAGAGTCCGACAGAGACCGACAGGGCCCAGTAGAGCCCGACAGAGCCCGACAGAGCCCGATAGGGCCCGACAGGGCCCGACAGGGCCCGATAGAGCCCGACAGGGCCCAGTAGAGCCCGACAGAGCCCGACAGGGCCCGACAGAGCCCGACAGAGCCCGACAGGGCCCGACAGAGCCCGACAGAGCCCGACAGAGCCCAGTAGAGCCCGACAGAGCCCGACAGAGCCCGACAGGGCCCGACAGGGCCCGACAGGGCCCGACAGAGCCCGACAGAGCCCGACAGGGCCCAGTAGAGCCCGACAGAGCCCGACAGAGCTCGACAGGGCCCGACAGGGCCCGACAGGGCCCAGTAGAGCCCGACAGAGCCCGACAGGGCCCGACAGAGCCCGACAGAGCCCGACAGGGGCCGACAGAGCCCGACAGAGCCCGACAGGGCCCAGTAGAGCCCGACAGAGCCCGACAGAGGCAGACAGAGCCCGACAGGGCCCGACAGAGCCCGACAGAGCCCGACAGGGCCCGACAGGGCCCGACAGAGCCCGACAGGGCCCGACAGAGCCCGACAGAGCCCGACAGGGCCCCACAGAGCCCGAAAGAGCCCGACAAAGCCCAGTAGAGCCCGACAGAGCCCGACAGAGCCCGACAGAGCCCGACAGAGCCCAGTAGAGCCCGACAGAGCCCGACAGAGCCCGACAGGGCCCGACAGGGCCCGACAGGGCCCGACAGAGCCCGACAGAGCCCGACAGGGCCCAGTAGAGCCCGACAGAGCCCGACAGAGCCCGACAGAGCCCGACAGAGCCCAGTAGAGCCCGACAGAGCCCGACAGAGCCCGACAGGGCCCGACAGGGCCCGACAGAGCCCGACAGAGCCCGACAGGGCCCGACAGGGCCCGACAGGGCCCGACAGAGCCCAGTAGAGCATGACAGAGCCCGACAGAGCCCGACAGAGCCCGACAGAGCCCGACAGGGCCCGACAGGGCCCAGAAGAGCCCGACAGAGCCCGACAGAGCCCGACAGAGCCCGACAGAACCCGACAGAGCCCGACAGAGCCCGACAGAGCCCGACAGGGCCCGACAGGGCCCGACAGAGCCCGACAGGGCCCGATAGAGCCCGACAGAGCCCGACAGAGCCCGACAGGGCCCCACAGAGCCCGACAGAGCCCGACAGAGCCCGACAGAGCCCGACAGAGCCCGACAGGGCCCGACAGGGCCCGACAGAGCCCGACAGGGCCCAGTAGAGCCCAGTAGAACCCGACAGAGCCCAGTAGAGCCCGACAGAGCCCGACAGAGCCCGACAGAGCCCGACAGGGCCCGACAGAGCCCGACAGGGCCCAGTAGAGCCCGACAGAGCCCGACAAAGCCCAACAGAGCCCGACAGAGCCCAGTAGAGCCCGACAGAGCCCGACAGAGCCCGACAGGGCCCGACAGAGCCCGACAGAGCCCAGTAGAGCCCGACAGAGCCCGACAGGGCCCGACAGAGCCCGACAGAGCCCGACAGAGCCCGACAGGGCCCGACAGAGCCCGACAGAGCCCGACAGCACCCGACAGGGCCCAGTAGAGCCCGACAGAGCCCGACAGAGCCCGACAGAGCCCGACAGGGCCCGACAGAGCCCGACAGAGCCCGACAGGGCCCAGTAGAGCCCGACAGAGCCCAACAGGGCCCGACAGAGCCCGACAGAGCCCGACAGGGCCCGACAGAGCCCAGTAGAGCCCGACAGAGCCCGACAGAGCCCGACAGAGCCCGACAGGGCCCGACAGGGCTCGACAGGGCCCAGTAGAGCCCGACAGAGCCCGACAGAGCCCGACAGAGCCCGACAGGGCCCGACAGAGCCCGACAGAGCCCGACAGAGCCCGACAGGGCCCGACAGAGCCCGACAGGGCCCGACAGGGCACGACAGAGCCCGACAGGGCCCGACAGGGCCCAGTAGAGCCCGACAGAGCCCGACAGAGCCCGACAGAGCCCGACAGGGCCCGACAGGGCCCAGTAGAGCCCGACAGAGCCCGACAGAGCCCGACAGGGCCCGACAGGGCCCGACAGGGCCCGACAGAGCCCGACAGGGCCCAGTAGAGCCCGATAGAGCCCGACAGAGCCCGACAGAGCCCGACAGGGCCCGACAGAGCCCGACAGAGCCCGACAGGGCCCGACAGGGCCCGACAGAGCCCGACAGGGCCCGATAGAGCCCGACAGGGCCCGACAGAGCCCGACAGAGCCCGACAGGGCACGACAGAGCCCGACAGAGCCCGACAGGGCCCGACAGAGCCCGACAGAGCCCAGTAGAGCCCAGTAGAGCCCGACAGAGCCCGACAGAGCCCGACAGAGCCCGACAGAGACCAGTAGAGCCCGATAGAGCCCGACAGAGCAAGACAGAGCCCGACAGAGCCCGACAGAGCCCAGTAGAGCCCGATAGAGCCCGACAGAGCCCGACAGGGCCCGACAGGGCCCGACAGAGCCCGACAGGGCCCGATAGGGCCCGACAGGGCCCGACAGAGCCCGACAGAGCCCGACAGGGCACGACAGAGCCCGACAGAGCCCGACAGGGCCCGACAGGGCCCGACAGAGCCCAGTAGAGCCCAGTAGAGCCCGACAGAGCCCGACAGAGCCCGACAGAGCCCGACAGGGCCCGACAGGGCCCGACAGGGCCCAGTAGAGCCCGACAGAGCCCGACAGGGCCCGACAGAGCCCGACAGAGCCCGACAGGGCCCGACAGGGCCCAGCAGAGCCCGACAGGGCCCAGTAGAGCCCGACAGAGCCCGACAGAGCCCGACAGAGCCCGACAGGGCCCGACAGAGCCCGACAGAGCCCGACAGGGCCCAACAGGGCCCGACAGAGCCCGACAGAGCCCGACAGGGCCCGACAGAGCCCGACAGAGCCCGACAGAGCCCGACAGGGCCCCACAGAGCACGAAAGAGCCCGACAGGGCCCAGTAGAGCCCGACAGAGCCCGACAGGGCCCGACAGGGCCCGACAGAGCCCGACAGGGCCCGACAGAGCCCGACAGAGCCCGACAGAGCCCAGTAGAGCCCGACAGAGCCCGACAGAGCCCAGTAGAGCCCGACAGAGCCCGACAGAGCCCGACAGGGCCCGACAGGGCCCGACAGAGCCCGACAGAGCCCGTCAGGGCCCGACAGGGCCCAGTAGAGCCCGACAGAGCCCGACAGAGCCCGACAGAGCCCGACAGGGCCCGACAGGGCCCGACAGGGCCCAGTAGAGCCCGACAGAGCCCGACAGAGCCCGACAGAGCCCGACAGGGCCCGACAGAGACCGAGAGGGCCCGACAGGGCCCGACAGGGCCCGACATAGCCCAGTAGAGCCCGACAGAGCCCGACAGAGCCCGACAGAGCCCGACAGGGCCCGACAGGGCCCAGTAGAGCCCGACAGAGCCCGACAGAGCCCGACAGAGCCCGACAGGGCCCGACAGAGCCCGACAGAGCCCGACAGGGCCCGACAGGGCCCGACAGAGCCCGACAGGGCCCGACAGGGTACGACAGAGCCCGACAGGGCCCGACAGGGCCCGACAGGGCCCAGTAGAGCCCGACAGAGCCCGACAGAGCCCAGTAGAGCCCAGTAGAGCCCGACAGAGCCCGACAGAGCCCGACAGGGCCCGACAGAGCCCGACAGGGCCCGACAGAGCCCGACAGAGCCCGACAGGGCCCAGTAGAGCCCGACAGAGCCCGACAGAGCCCGACAGAACCCGACAGGTCCCAGTAGAGCCCGACAGAGCCCGACAGGGCCCGACAGAGCCCGACAGAGCCCGACAGAGCCCGACAGCGCCCGACAGGGCCCAGTAGAGCCCGACAGAGCCCGACAGAGCCCGACAGAGCCCGACAGGGCCAAGTAGAGCCCGACAAAGCCCGACAGAGCCCGACAGAGCCCGACAGGGCCCGACAGGGCCCGATAGAGCCCGACAGGGCCCAGTAGAGCCCGACAGAGCCCGACAGAGCCCGACAGAGCCCGACAGAGCCCAGTAGAGCCCGACAGAGCCCGACAGAGCCCGACAGAGCCCGACAGGGCCCGATAGGGCCCGACAGAGCCCGACAGAGCCCGACAGGGCCCAGTAGAGCCCGACAGAGCCCGACAGAGCCCGACAGAGCCCGACAGAGCCCAGTAGAGCCCGACAGAGCCCGACAGAGCCCGACAGGGCCCGACAGGGCCCGACAGAGCCCGACAGAGCCCGACAGGGCCCGACAGGGCCCGACAGAGCCCAGTAGAGCCCGACAGAGCCCGACAGAGCCCGACAGAGCCCGACAGGGCCCGACAGGGCCCGACAGGGCCCAGTAGAGCCCGACAGAGCCCGACAGAGCCCGACAGAGCCCGACAGGGCCCGACAGAGCCCGACAGAGCCCGACAGAGCCCGACAGGGCCCGACAGAGCCCGACAGGGCCCGACAGGGCACGACAGGGCCCGACAGGGCCCAGTAGAGCCCGACAGAGCCCGACAGAGCCCGACAGAGCCCGACAGGGCCCGACAGGGCCCAGTAGAGCCCGACAGAGCCCGACAGAGCCCGACAGAGCCCAGTAGAGCCCAGTAGAGCCCTACAGAGCCCGACACAGCCCGACAGAGCCCGACAGAGCCCGACAGGGCCCGACAGAGCCCGACAGGGCCCGACAGAGCCCGACAGAGCCCGACAGAGCCCGACAGAGCCCGACAGGGCCCAGTAGAGCCCGACAGAGCCCGACAGAGCCCGACAGAGCCCGACAGGGCCCGACAGGGCCCGACAGAGCCCGACAGGGCCCGACAGGTCCCAGTAGAGCCCGATAGAGCCCGACAGAGCCCGACAGAGCCCGACAGGGCCCGACAGAGCCCGACAGAGTCCGACAGGGCCCGACAGGGCCCGACAGAGCCCGACAGGGCCCGATAGAGCCCGACAGGGCCCGACAGAGCCCGACAGAGCCCGACAGGGCACGACAGAGCCCGACAGAGCCCGACAGGGCCCGACAGAGCCCGACAGAGCCCGACAGGGCCCAGTAGAGCCCGACAGAGCCCAGTAGAGCCCAGTAGAGCCCGACAGAGCCCGACAGAGCCCGACAGAGCCCGACAGGGCCCGACAGGGCCCGACAGGGCCCAGTAGAGCCCGACAGAGCCCGACAGGGCCCGACAGAGCCCGACAGAGCCCGACAGGGCCCGACAGGGCCCGACAGAGCCCGACAGGGCCCAGTAGAGCCCGACAGAGCCCGACAGAGCCCGACAGAGCCCGACAGGGCCCGACAGGGCGCGACAGAGCCTGACAGGGCCCGACAGAGCCCGACAGAGCCCGACAGAGCCCGACAGGGCCCGACAGGGCCCAGTAGAGCCCGACAGAGCCCGACAGAGCCCGACAGAGCCCGACAGGGCCCGACAGGGCCCAGTAGAGCCCGACAGAGCCCAACAGAGCCCGACAGAGCCCGACAGAGCCCAGTAGAGCCCGACAGAGCCCGACACAGCCCGATAGAGCCCGACAGAGCCCGACAGGGCCCGACAGAGCCCGACAGGGCCCCACAGAGCCCGACAGAGCCCGACAGAGCCCGACAGGGCCCAGTAGAGCCCGACAGAGCCCGACAGAGCCCGACAGAGCCCGACAGGGCCCGACAGAGCCCGTCAGAGCCCGACAGGTCCCGACAGGGCCCGACAGAGCCCGACAGAGCCCGACAGAGCCCGACAGGGCCCGACAGAGCCCGACAGAGCCCGACAGAGCCCGACAGGGCCCAGTAGAGCCCGACAGAGCCCAGTAGAGCCCGACAGAGCCCGACAGAGCCCGACAGGGCCCGACAGAGCCCGACAGAGCCCGACAGGGCCCGACAGAGCCCGACAGGGCCCAGTAGAGCCCGACAGAGCCCAGTAGAGCCCGACAGAGCCCGACAGAGCCCAGTAGAGCCCGACAGAGCCCGACAGAGCCCGACAGGGCCCGACAGAGCCCGACAGAGCCCAGTAGAGCCCGACAGAGCCCGTCAGGGCCCGACAGGGCCCGACAGGGCCCAGTAGAGCCCGACAGAGCCCGACAGAGCCCAGTAGAGCCCAGTAGAGCCCGACAGAGCCCGACAGAGCCCGACAGAGCCTGACAGGGCCCGACAGAGCCCGACAGAGACCGAAAGGGCCCGACAGGGCCCGACAGGGCCCAGTAGAGACCGACAGAGCCCGACAGAGCCCGACAGAGCCCGACAGGGCCCGACAGGGCCCGACAGAGCCCGACAGGGCCCGACAGAGCCCGACAGGGCCCAGTAGAGCCCAACAGAGCCCGACAGAGCCCGACAGAACCCGACAGAGCCCGACAGAGCTCAGCAGAGCCCGACAGAGCCCATCAGGGCCCGACAGGGCCCAGTAGAGCCCGACAGAGAACGACAAAGCCCGACAGAGCCCGACAGAGCCCAGTAGAGCCCGACAGAGCCCGACAGGGCCCGACAGAGCCCGACAGAGCCCGACAGAGCCCGACAGAGCCCAGTAGAGCCCAGTAGAGCCCGACAGAGCCCGACAGAGCCCGACAGAGCCCGACAGAGCCCGACAGGGCCCGACAGAGCCCGACAGGGCTTGACAGGGCCCGACAGAGCCCGACAGGGCCCGATAGAGCCCGACAGGGCCCGACAGAGCCCGACAGGGCCCCACAGAGCCCGACAGAGCCCGACAGGGACCGACAGAGCCCGACAGGGCCCGACAGAGCCCGACAGAGCCCGACAGAGCCCGACAGGGCCCGACAGGGCCCGACAGGGCCCAGTAGAGCCCGAAAGAGCCCGACAGAGCCCATTAGAGCCCAGTAGAGCCCGACAGAGCCCGACAGAGCCCGACAGAGCCCGACAGGGCCCGACAGGGCCCGACAGGGCCCAGTAGAGCCCGACAGAGCCCGACAGAGCCCGACAGGGCCCGACAGGGCCCGACAGGGCCCGACAGGGCCCGACAGAGCCCAGTAGAGCCCAACAGAGCCCGACAGAGCCCGACAGAGCCCGACAGAGCCCGACAGGGCCCGACAGGGCCCAGTAGAGCCCGACAGAGCCCGACAGAGCCCGACAGAGCCCAGTAGAGCCCAGTAGAGCCCGACAGAGCCCGACACAGCCCGACAGAGCCCGACAGAGCCCGACAGGGCCCGACAGAGCCCGACAGGGCCCGACAGAGCCCGACAGAGCCCGACAGAGCCCGACAGTGCCCGACAGGGCCCGACAGAGCCCGACAGAGCCCGACAGAGCCCGACAGGGCCCAGTAGAGCCCGACAGAGCCCGACAGAGCCCGACAGAACCCGACTGGGCCCAGTAGAGCCCGACAGAGCCCGACAGGGCCCGACAGAGCCCGACAGAGCCCGACAGGGCCCAACAGGGCCCGACAGAGCCCGACAGAGCCCGACAGGGCCCGACAGAGCCCGACAGAGCCCGACAGAGCCCGACAGGGCCCCACAGAGCCCGAAAGAGCCCGACAGGGCCCAGTAGAGCCCGACAGAGCCCGACAGGGCCCGACAGGGCCCGACAGAGCCCGACAGGGCCCGACAGAGCCCGACAGAGCCCGACAGAGCCCAGTAGAGCCCGACAGTGCCCGACAGAGCCCAGTAGAGCCCGACAGAGCCCGACAGAGCCCGACAGGGCCCGACAGGGCCCGACAGAGCCCGACAGAGCCCGTCAGGGCCCGACAGGGCCCAGTAGAGCCCGACAGAGCCCGACAGAGCCCGACAGAGCCCGACAGGGCCCGACAGGGCCCGACAGGGCCCAGTAGAGCCCGACAGAGCCCGACAGAGCCCGACAGAGCCCGACAGGGCCCGACAGAGACCGAGAGGGCCCGACAGGGCCCGACAGGGCCCGACATAGCCCAGTAGAGCCCGACAGAGCCCGACAGAGCCCGACAGAGCCCGACAGGGCCCGACAGGGCCCAGTAGAGCCCGACAGAGCCCGACAGAGCCCGACAGAGCCCGACAGGGCCCGACAGAGCCCGACAGAGCCCGACAGGGCCCGACAGGGCCCGACAGAGCCCGACAGGGCCCGACAGGGTACGACAGAGCCCGACAGGGCCCGACAGGGCCCGACAGGGCCCAGTAGAGCCCGACAGAGCCCGACAGAGCCCAGTAGAGCCCAGTAGAGCCCGACAGAGCCCGACAGAGCCCGACAGGGCCCGACAGAGCCCGACAGGGCCCGACAGAGCCCGACAGAGCCCGACAGGGCCCAGTAGAGCCCGACAGAGCCCGACAGAGCCCGACAGAACCCGACAGGTCCCAGTAGAGCCCGACAGAGCCCGACAGGGCCCGACAGAGCCCGACAGAGCCCGACAGAGCCCGACAGCGCCCGACAGGGCCCAGTAGAGCCCGACAGAGCCCGACAGAGCCCGACAGAGCCCGACAGGGCCAAGTAGAGCCCGACAAAGCCCGACAGAGCCCGACAGAGCCCGACAGGGCCCGACAGGGCCCGATAGAGCCCGACAGGGCCCAGTAGAGCCCGACAGAGCCCGACAGAGCCCGACAGAGCCCGACAGAGCCCAGTAGAGCCCGACAGAGCCCGACAGAGCCCGACAGAGCCCGACAGGGCCCGATAGGGCCCGACAGAGCCCGACAGAGCCCGACAGGGCCCAGTAGAGCCCGACAGAGCCCGACAGAGCCCGACAGAGCCCGACAGAGCCCAGTAGAGCCCGACAGAGCCCGACAGAGCCCGACAGGGCCCGACAGGGCCCGACAGAGCCCGACAGAGCCCGACAGGGCCCGACAGGGCCCGACAGAGCCCAGTAGAGCCCGACAGAGCCCGACAGAGCCCGACAGAGCCCGACAGGGCCCGACAGGGCCCGACAGGGCCCAGTAGAGCCCGACAGAGCCCGACAGAGCCCGACAGAGCCCGACAGGGCCCGACAGAGCCCGACAGAGCCCGACAGAGCCCGACAGGGCCCGACAGAGCCCGACAGGGCCCGACAGGGCACGACAGGGCCCGACAGGGCCCAGTAGAGCCCGACAGAGCCCGACAGAGCCCGACAGAGCCCGACAGGGCCCGACAGGGCCCAGTAGAGCCTGACAGAGCCCGACAGAGCCCGACAGAGCCCAGTAGAGCCCAGTAGAGCCCTACAGAGCCCGACACAGCCCGACAGAGCCCGACAGAGCCCGACAGGGCCCGACAGAGCCCGACAGGGCCCGACAGAGCCCGACAGAGCCCGACAGAGCCCGACAGAGCCCGACAGGGCCCAGTAGAGCCCGACAGAGCCCGACAGAGCCCGACAGAGCCCGACAGGGCCCGACAGGGCCCGACAGAGCCCGACAGGGCCCGACAGGGCCCAGTAGAGCCCGATAGAGCCCGACAGAGCCCGACAGAGCCCGACAGGGCCCGACAGAGCCCGACAGAGCCCGACAGGGCCCGACAGGGCCCGACAGAGCCCGACAGGGCCCGATAGAGCCCGACAGGGCCCGACAGAGCCCGACAGAGCCCGACAGGGCACGACAGAGCCCGACAGAGCCCGACAGGGCCCGACAGAGCCCGACAGAGCCCGACAGGGCCCAGTAGAGCCCGACAGAGCCCAGTAGAGCCCAGTAGAGCCCGACAGAGCCCGACAGAGCCCGACAGAGCCCGACAGGGCCCGACAGGGCCCGACAGGGCCCAGTAGAGCCCGACAGAGCCCGACAGGGCCCGACAGAGCCCGACAGAGCCCGACAGGGCCCGACAGGGCCCGACAGAGCCCGACAGGGCCCAGTAGAGCCCGACAGAGCCCGACAGAGCCCGACAGAGCCCGACAGGGCCCGACAGGGCGCGACAGAGCCTGACAGGGCCCGACAGAGCCCGACAGAGCCCGACAGAGCCCGACAGGGCCCGACAGGGCCCAGTAGAGCCCGACAGAGCCCGACAGAGCCCGACAGAGCCCGACAGGGCCCGACAGGGCCCAGTAGAGCCCGACAGAGCCCAACAGAGCCCGACAGAGCCCGACAGAGCCCAGTAGAGCCCGACAGAGCCCGACACAGCCCGATAGAGCCCGACAGAGCCCGACAGGGCCCGACAGAGCCCGACAGGGCCCCACAGAGCCCGACAGAGCCCGACAGAGCCCGACAGGGCCCAGTAGAGCCCGACAGAGCCCGACAGAGCCCGACAGAGCCCGACAGGGCCCGACAGAGCCCGTCAGAGCCCGACAGGTCCCGACAGGGCCCGACAGAGCCCGACAGAGCCCGACAGAGCCCGACAGGGCCCGACAGAGCCCGACAGAGCCCGACAGAGCCCGACAGGGCCCAGTAGAGCCCGACAGAGCCCAGTAGAGCCCGACAGAGCCCGACAGAGCCCGACAGGGCCCGACAGAGCCCGACAGAGCCCGACAGGGCCCGACAGAGCCCGACAGGGCCCAGTAGAGCCCGACAGAGCCCAGTAGAGCCCGACAGAGCCCGACAGAGCCCAGTAGAGACCGACAGAGCCCGACAGAGCCCGACAGGGCCCGACAGAGCCCGACAGAGCCCAGTAGAGCCCGACAGAGCCCGTCAGGGCCCGACAGGGCCCGACAGGGCCCAGTAGAGCCCGACAGAGCCCGACAGAGCCCAGTAGAGCCCAGTAGAGCCCGACAGAGCCCGACAGAGCCCGACAGAGCCTGACAGGGCCCGACAGAGCCCGACAGAGACCGAAAGGGCCCGACAGGGCCCGACAGGGCCCAGTAGAGACCGACAGAGCCCGACAGAGCCCGACAGAGCCCGACAGGGCCCGACAGGGCCCGACAGAGCCCGACAGGGCCCGACAGAGCCCGACAGGGCCCAGTAGAGCCCAACAGAGCCCGACAGAGCCCGACAGAACCCGACAGAGCCCGACAGAGCTCAGCAGAGCCCGACAGAGCCCATCAGGGCCCGACAGGGCCCAGTAGAGCCCGACAGAGAACGACAAAGCCCGACAGAGCCCGACAGAGCCCAGTAGAGCCCGACAGAGCCCGACAGGGCCCGACAGAGCCCGACAGAGCCCGACAGAGCCCGACAGAGCCCAGTAGAGCCCAGTAGAGCCCGACAGAGCCCGACAGAGCCCGACAGAGCCCGACAGAGCCCGACAGGGCCCGACAGAGCCCGACAGGGCTTGACAGGGCCCGACAGAGCCCGACAGGGCCCGATAGAGCCCGACAGGGCCCGACAGAGCCCGACAGGGCCCCACAGAGCCCGACAGAGCCCGACAGGGACCGACAGAGCCCGACAGGGCCCGACAGAGCCCGACAGAGCCCGACAGAGCCCGACAGGGCCCGACAGGGCCCGACAGGGCCCAGTAGAGCCCGAAAGAGCCCGACAGAGCCCATTAGAGCCCAGTAGAGCCCGACAGAGCCCGACAGAGCCCGACAGAGCCCGACAGGGCCCGACAGGGCCCGACAGGGCCCAGTAGAGCCCGACAGAGCCCGACAGAGCCCGACAGGGCCCGACAGGGCCCGACAGGGCCCGACAGGGCCCGACAGAGCCCAGTAGAGCCCAACAGAGCCCGACAGAGCCCGACAGAGCCCGACAGAGCCCGACAGGGCCCGACAGGGCCCAGTAGAGCCCGACAGAGCCCGACAGAGCCCGACAGAGCCCAGTAGAGCCCAGTAGAGCCCGACAGAGCCCGACACAGCCCGACAGAGCCCGACAGAGCCCGACAGGGCCCGACAGAGCCCGACAGGGCCCGACAGAGCCCGACAGAGCCCGACAGAGCCCGACAGTGCCCGACAGGGCCCGACAGAGCCCGACAGAGCCCGACAGAGCCCGACAGGGCCCAGTAGAGCCCGACAGAGCCCGACAGAGCCCGACAGAACCCGACTGGGCCCAGTAGAGCCCGACAGAGCCCGACAGGGCCCGACAGAGCCCGACAGAGCCCGACAGAGCCCGACAGCGCCCGACAGGGCCCATTAGAGCCCGACAGAGCCCGACAGAGCCCGACAGAGCCCGACAGGGCCCGACAGAGCCCGACAGAGCCCGACAGGGCCCGACAGGGCCCAGTAGAGCCCGACAGAGCCCAACAGGGCCCGACAGAGCCCGACAGAGCCCGACAGGGCCCAGTAGAGCCCGACAGAGCCCGACAGAGCCCGACAGAGCCCGACAGAGCCCAGTAGAGCCCGACAGAGCCCGACAGAGCCCGACAGAGGCCGACAGGGCCCGACAGAGCCCGACAGGGCCCGACAGGGCCCGACAGAGCCCGACAGGGCCCAACAGAGCCCAGTAGAGCCCGACAGAGCCCGACAGGGACCGACAGAGCCCGACAGGGCCCAGTAGAGCCCGACAGAGCCCGATAGAGCCCGACAGGGCCCGACAGGGCCCGACAGGGCCCAGTGGAGCCCGACAGAGCCCAGTAGAGCCCAGTAGAGCCCGACAGAGCCCGACAGAGCCCGACAGAGCCCGACAGGGCCCGACAGAGCCCGACAGAGCCCGACAGAGCCCGACAGGGCCCGACAGGGCCCGACAGAGCCCGACAGGGCCCGACAGGGCCCGACAGGGTCCAGTAGAGCCCGACAGAGCCCAAGAGAGCCCAGTAGAGCCCGACAGGGCCCGACAGGGCCCGACAGGGCCCATTAGAGCCCGACAGAGCCCGACAGAGCCTGACAGAGCCCGACAGGGCCCGACAGGGCCCGACAGAGCCCGACAGAGCCCGACAGAGCCTGACAGAGCCCGACAGAGCCCGACAGGGCCCGACAGAGCCCGACAGAGCCCGACAGGGCCCAGTAGAGCCCGACAGAGCCCGATAGAGCCCGACAGAGCCCAGTAGAGCCCGACAGAGCCCGACAGAGCCCGACAGGGCCCGACAGAGCCCGACAGGGCCCGACAGAGCCCGACAGAGCCCGACAGGGCCCAGTAGAGCCCGACAGAGCCCGATAGAGCCCAACAGGGCCCGACAGGGCCCAGTAGAGCCCGACAGAGCCCGACAGAGCCCAGTAGAGCCCAGTAGAGCCCGACAGAGCCCGACAGAGCCCGACAGAGCCCGACAGGGCCCGACAGAGCCCGACAGGGCCCGACAGAGCCCGACAGAGCCCGACAGGGCCCGACAGTGCCCGACAGGGCCCAGTAGAGCCCGAAAGAGCCCGACAGATCCCAGTAGAGCCCAGTAGAGCCCGACAGGGCCCGACAGGGCCCGACAGGGCCCATTAGAGCCCGACAGAGCCCGACAGAGCCTGACAGAGCCCGACAGGGCCCGACAGGGCCCGACAGAGTCCGACAGAGCCCGACAGGGCCCAGTAGAGCCCGACAGAGCCCGACAGAGCCCGACAGGGCCCGACAGGGCCCGACAGGGCCCGACAGAGCCCGACAGGGCCCAGTAGAGCCCGATAGGGCCCGACAGAGCCCGACAGAGCCCGACAGGGCCCGACAGAGCCCGACAGAGCCCGACAGGGCCCGACAGGGCCCGACAGAGCCCGACAGGGCCCGATAGAGCCCAACAGGGCCCGACAGAGCCCGACAGAGCCCGACAGTGCCCGACAGGGCCCGACAGAGCCCGACAGAGCCCAGTAGAGCCCAGTAGAGCCCGACAGAGCCCGACAGAGCCCGACAGAGCCCGACAGGGCCCGACAGGGCCCGACAGGGCCCAGTAGAGCCCGACAGAGCCCGACAGGGCCCGACAGAGCCCGACAGAGCCCGACAGAGCCCGACAGGGCCCAGTAGAGCCCGACAGAGCCCGACAGAGCCCGACAGGGCCCGACAGAGCCCGACAGAGCCCGACAGGGCCCGACAGGGCCCGACAGAGCCCGACAGGGCCCGACAGAGCCCGACAGAGCCCGACAGAGCCCGACAGGGCCCCACAGAGCCCGAAAGAGCCCGACAGGGCCCAGTAGAGCCCGACAGAGCCCGACAGAGCCCGACAGAGCCCGACAGAGCGCAGTAGAGCCCGACAGAGCCCGACAGGGCCCGACAGGGCCCGACAGAGCCCGACAGAGCCCGACAGAGCCCGACAGGGCCCAGTAGAGCCCGACAGAGCCCGAAAGAGCCCGACAGAGCCCGACAGAGCCCGACAGAGCCCAGTAGAGCCCGACAGAGCCCGACAGAGCCCGACAGGGCCCGACAGGGCCCGACAGGGCCCGACAGAGCCCGACAGAGCCCGACAGGGCCCGACAGGGCCCGACAGAGCCCAGTAGAGCCCGACAGAGCTTGACAGAGCCCGACAGAGCCCGACAGGGCCCGACAGGGCCCGACAGGGCCCAGTAGAGCCCGACAGAGCCCGACAGAGCCCGACAGAGCCCGACAGAGCCCGACAGAGACCGAGAGGGCCCGACAGGGCCCGACAGGGCCCCACATAGCCCAGTAGAGCCCGACAGAGCCCGACAGAGCCCGACAGAGCCCGACAGGGCCCGACAGGGCCCAGTAGAGCCCGACAGAGCCCGACAGAGCCCGACAGAGCCCGACAGGGCCCGACAGAGCCCGACAGAGCCCGACAGGGCCCGACAGGGCCCGACAGAGCCCGACAGGGCCCGACAGGGTACGACAGAGCCCGACAGGGCCCGACAGGGCCCAGTAGAGCCCGACAGAGCCCGACAGAGCCCGACAGAGCCCAGTAGAGCCCAGTAGAGCCCGACAGAGCCCGACAGAGCCCGACACAGCCCGACAGAGCCCGACAGAGCCCGACAGGGCCCGACAGAGCCCGACAGGGCCCGACAGAGCCCGACAGAGCCCGACAGAGCCCGACAGGGCCCGACAGAGCCCGATAGAGCCCGACAGGGCCCAGTAGAGCCCGACAGAGCCCGACAGAGCCCGACAGAACCCGACAGGGCCCAGTAGAGCCCGACAGAGCCCGACAGGGCCCGACAGAGCCCGACAGAGCCCGACAGAGCCCGACAGCGCCCGACAGGGCCCAGTAGAGCCCGACAGAGCCCGACAGAGCCCGACAGAGCCCGACAGGGCCCAGTAGAGCCCGACAGAGCCCGACAGAGCCCGACAGAGCCCGACAGGGCCCGACAGAGCCCGACAGAGCCCGACAGGGCCCAGTAGAGCCCGACAGAGCCCGACAGAGCCCGACAGAGCCCGACAGAGCCCAGTAGAGCCCGACAGAGCCCGACAGAGCCCGACAGGGCCCAGTAGAGCCCGACAGAGCCCGACAGAGCCCGACAGGGCCCAGTAGAGCCCGACAGAGCCCGACAGAGCCGACAGAGCCCGACAGAGCCCAGTAGAGCCCGACAGAGCCCGACAGAGCCCGACAGGGCCCGACAGGGCCCGACAGAGCCCGACAGAGCCCGACAGGGCCCGACAGGGCCCGACAGAGCCCAGTAGAGCCCGACAGGGCCCGACAGAGCCCGACAGAGCCCGACAGGGCCCGACAGGGCCCGACAGGGCCCAGTAGAGCCCGACAGAGCCCGACAGAGCCCGACAGAGCCCGACAGGGCCCGACAGAGCCCGACAGAGCCCGACAGAGCCCGACAGGGCCCGACAGAGCCCGACATGGCCCGACAGGGCACGACAGAGCCCGACAGGGCCCGACAGGGCCCAGTAGAGCCCGACAGAGCCCGACAGAGCCCGACAGAGCCCGACAGGGCCCGACAGGGCCCAGTAGAGCCCGACAGAGCCCGACAGAGCCCGACAGAGCCCAGTAGAGCCCAGTAGAGCCCAGTAGAGCCCTACAGAGCCCGACACAGCCCGACAGAGCCCGACAGAGCCCGACAGGGCCCGACAGAGCCCGACAGGGCCCGACAGAGCCCGACAGAGCCCGACAGAGCCCGACAGAGCCCGACAGAGCCCGACAGGGCCCAGTAGAGCCCGACAGAGCCCGACAGAGCCCGACAGAGCCCGACAGGGCCCGACAGGGCCCGACAGAGCCCGACA
Organism: Caloenas nicobarica; assembly: GCF_036013445.1. Classification (NCBI taxonomy): domain Eukaryota; kingdom Metazoa; phylum Chordata; class Aves; order Columbiformes; family Columbidae; genus Caloenas; species Caloenas nicobarica. The sequence continues at coordinate 178,926 of NW_027017162.1, forward strand.
GAGCCCGACAGGGCCCGACAGAGCCCGACAGGGCCCGACAGGGCCCGACAGGGCCCAGTAGAGCCCGATAGAGCCCGACAGAGCCCGACAGAGCCCGACAGGGCCCGACAGAGCCCGACAGAGCCCGACAGGGCCCGACAGGGCCCGACAGAGCCCGACAGGGCCCGATAGAGCCCGACAGGGCCCGACAGAGCCCGACAGAGCCCGACAGGGCACGACAGAGCCCGACAGAGCCCGACAGGGCCCGACAGAGCCCGACAGAGCCCGACAGGGCCCAGTAGAGCCCGACAGAGCCCAGAAGAGCCCAGTAGAGCCCGACAGAGCCCGACAGAGCCCGACAGAGCCCGACAGGGCCCGACAGGGCCCGACAGGGCCCAGTAGAGCCCGACAGAGCCCGACAGGGCCCGACAGAGCCCGACAGAGCCCGACAGGGCCCGACAGAGCCCGACAGAGCCCGACAGGGCCCAGTAGAGCCCGACAGAGCCCGACAGAGCCCGACAGAGCCCGACAGGGCCCGACAGGGCCCGACAGAGCCCGACAGGGCCCGACAGGGCCCGACAGAGCCCGACAGAGCCCGACAGGGCCCGACAGGGCCCGACAGAGCCCGACAGGGCCCGACAGGGCCCAGTAGAGCCCGAGAGAGCCCGACAGAGCCCGACAGAGCCCGACAGGGCCCGACAGGGCCCAGTAGAGCCCGACAGAGCCCTACAGAGCCCGACAGAGCCCAGTAGAGCCCAGTAGAGCCCGACAGAGCCCGACACAGCCCGACAGAGCCCGACAGAGCCCGACAGGGCCCGACAGAGCCCGACAGGGCCCCACAGAGCCCGACAGAGCCCGACAGAGCCCGACAGGGCCCAGTAGAGCCCGACAGAGCCCGACAGAGCCCGACAGAGCCCGACAGGGCCCGACAGAGCCCGTCAGAGCCCGACAGGTCCCGACAGGGCCCGACAGAGCCCGACAGGGCCCGACAGGGCCCGACAGGGCCCGACAGAGCCCGACAGAGCCCGACAGGGCCCAGTAGAGCCCGACAGAGCCCGACAGAGCCCGACAGAGCCCGACAGGGCCCGACAGAGCCCGTCAGAGCCCGACAGGTCCCGACAGGGCCCGACAGAGCCCGACAGGGCCCGACAGGGCCCGACAGGGCCCATTAGAGCCCGACAGAGCCCGACAGAGCCTGACAGAGCCCGACAGGGCCCGACAGGGCCCGACAGAGCCCGACAGAGCCCGACAGAGCCTGACAGAGCCCGACAGAGCCCGACAGGGCCCGACAGAGCCCGACAGAGCCCGACAGGGCCCAGTAGAGCCCGACAGAGCCCGATAGAGCCCGACAGAGCCCAGTAGAGCCCGACAGAGCCCGACAGAGCCCGACAGGGCCCGACAGAGCCCGACAGGGCCCGACAGAGCCCGACAGAGCCCGACAGGGCCCAGTAGAGCCCGACAGAGCCCGATAGAGCCCAACAGGGCCCGACAGGGCCCAGTAGAGCCCGACAGAGCCCGACAGAGCCCAGTAGAGCCCAGTAGAGCCCGACAGAGCCCGACAGAGCCCGACAGAGCCCGACAGGGCCCGACAGAGCCCGACAGGGCCCGACAGAGCCCGACAGAGCCCGACAGGGCCCGACAGTGCCCGACAGGGCCCAGTAGAGCCCGAAAGAGCCCGACAGATCCCAGTAGAGCCCAGTAGAGCCCGACAGGGCCCGACAGGGCCCGACAGGGCCCATTAGAGCCCGACAGAGCCCGACAGAGCCTGACAGAGCCCGACAGGGCCCGACAGGGCCCGACAGAGTCCGACAGAGCCCGACAGGGCCCAGTAGAGCCCGACAGAGCCCGACAGAGCCCGACAGGGCCCGACAGGGCCCGACAGGGCCCGACAGAGCCCGACAGGGCCCAGTAGAGCCCGATAGGGCCCGACAGAGCCCGACAGAGCCCGACAGGGCCCGACAGAGCCCGACAGAGCCCGACAGGGCCCGACAGGGCCCGACAGAGCCCGACAGGGCCCGATAGAGCCCAACAGGGCCCGACAGAGCCCGACAGAGCCCGACAGTGCCCGACAGGGCCCGACAGGGCCCGACAGAGCCCAGTAGAGCCCAGTAGAGCCCGACAGAGCCCGACAGAGCCCGACAGAGCCCGACAGGGCCCGACAGGGCCCGACAGGGCCCAGTAGAGCCCGACAGAGCCCGACAGGGCCCGACAGAGCCCGACAGAGCCCGACAGAGCCCGACAGGGCCCGACAGAGCCCGACAGAGCCCGACAGGGCCCAGTAGAGCCCGACAGAGCCCGACAGAGCCCGACAGGGCCCGACAGAGCCCGACAGAGCCCGACAGGGCCCGACAGGGCCCGACAGAGCCCGACAGGGCCCGACAGAGCCCGACAGAGCCCGACAGAGCCCGACAGGGCCCCACAGAGCCCGAAAGAGCCCGACAGGGCCCAGTAGAGCCCGACAGAGCCCGACAGAGCCCGACAGAGCCCGACAGAGCGCAGTAGAGCCCGACAGAGCCCGACAGGGCCCGACAGGGCCCGACAGAGCCCGACAGAGCCCGACAGAGCCCGACAGGGCCCAGTAGAGCCCGACAGAGCCCGAAAGAGCCCGACAGAGCCCGACAGAGCCCGACAGAGCCCAGTAGAGCCCGACAGAGCCCGACAGAGCCCGACAGGGCCCGACAGGGCCCGACAGGGCCCGACAGAGCCCGACAGAGCCCGACAGGGCCCGACAGGGCCCGACAGAGCCCAGTAGAGCCCGACAGAGCTTGACAGAGCCCGACAGAGCCCGACAGGGCCCGACAGGGCCCGACAGGGCCCAGTAGAGCCCGACAGAGCCCGACAGAGCCCGACAGAGCCCGACAGAGCCCGACAGAGACCGAGAGGGCCCGACAGGGCCCGACAGGGCCCCACATAGCCCAGTAGAGCCCGACAGAGCCCGACAGAGCCCGACAGAGCCCGACAGGGCCCGACAGGGCCCAGTAGAGCCCGACAGAGCCCGACAGAGCCCGACAGAGCCCGACAGGGCCCGACAGAGCCCGACAGAGCCCGACAGGGCCCGACAGGGCCCGACAGAGCCCGACAGGGCCCGACAGGGTACGACAGAGCCCGACAGGGCCCGACAGGGCCCAGTAGAGCCCGACAGAGCCCGACAGAGCCCGACAGAGCCCAGTAGAGCCCAGTAGAGCCCGACAGAGCCCGACAGAGCCCGACACAGCCCGACAGAGCCCGACAGAGCCCGACAGGGCCCGACAGAGCCCGACAGGGCCCGACAGAGCCCGACAGAGCCCGACAGAGCCCGACAGGGCCCGACAGAGCCCGATAGAGCCCGACAGGGCCCAGTAGAGCCCGACAGAGCCCGACAGAGCCCGACAGAACCCGACAGGGCCCAGTAGAGCCCGACAGAGCCCGACAGGGCCCGACAGAGCCCGACAGAGCCCGACAGAGCCCGACAGCGCCCGACAGGGCCCAGTAGAGCCCGACAGAGCCCGACAGAGCCCGACAGAGCCCGACAGGGCCCAGTAGAGCCCGACAGAGCCCGACAGAGCCCGACAGAGCCCGACAGGGCCCGACAGAGCCCGACAGAGCCCGACAGGGCCCAGTAGAGCCCGACAGAGCCCGACAGAGCCCGACAGAGCCCGACAGAGCCCAGTAGAGCCCGACAGAGCCCGACAGAGCCCGACAGGGCCCAGTAGAGCCCGACAGAGCCCGACAGAGCCCGACAGGGCCCAGTAGAGCCCGACAGAGCCCGACAGAGCCCGACAGAGCCCGACAGAGCCCAGTAGAGCCCGACAGAGCCCGACAGAGCCCGACAGGGCCCGACAGGGCCCGACAGAGCCCGACAGAGCCCGACAGGGCCCGACAGGGCCCGACAGAGCCCAGTAGAGCCCGACAGGGCCCGACAGAGCCCGACAGAGCCCGACAGGGCCCGACAGGGCCCGACAGGGCCCAGTAGAGCCCGACAGAGCCCGACAGAGCCCGACAGAGCCCGACAGGGCCCGACAGAGCCCGACAGAGCCCGACAGAGCCCGACAGGGCCCGACAGAGCCCGACATGGCCCGACAGGGCACGACAGAGCCCGACAGGGCCCGACAGGGCCCAGTAGAGCCCGACAGAGCCCGACAGAGCCCGACAGAGCCCGACAGGGCCCGACAGGGCCCAGTAGAGCCCGACAGAGCCCGACAGAGCCCGACAGAGCCCAGTAGAGCCCAGTAGAGCCCAGTAGAGCCCTACAGAGCCCGACACAGCCCGACAGAGCCCGACAGAGCCCGACAGGGCCCGACAGAGCCCGACAGGGCCCGACAGAGCCCGACAGAGCCCGACAGAGCCCGACAGAGCCCGACAGGGCCCAGTAGAGCCCGACAGAGCCCGACAGAGCCCGACAGAGCCCGACAGGGCCCGACAGGGCCCGACAGAGCCCGACAGAGCCCGACAGGGCCCGACAGAGCCCGACAGGGCCCGACAGGGCCCGACAGGGCCCAGTAGAGCCCGATAGAGCCCGACAGAGCCCGACAGAGCCCGACAGGGCCCGACAGAGCCCGACAGAGCCCGACAGGGCCCGACAGGGCCCGACAGAGCCCGACAGGGCCCGATAGAGCCCGACAGGGCCCGACAGAGCCCGACAGAGCCCGACAGGGCACGACAGAGCCCGACAGAGCCCGACAGGGCCCGACAGAGCCCGACAGAGCCCGACAGGGCCCAGTAGAGCCCGACAGAGCCCAGAAGAGCCCAGTAGAGCCCGACAGAGCCCGACAGAGCCCGACAGAGCCCGACAGGGCCCGACAGGGCCCGACAGGGCCCAGTAGAGCCCGACAGAGCCCGACAGGGCCCGACAGAGCCCGACAGAGCCCGACAGGGCCCGACAGAGCCCGACAGAGCCCGACAGGGCCCAGTAGAGCCCGACAGAGCCCGACAGAGCCCGACAGAGCCCGACAGGGCCCGACAGGGCCCGACAGAGCCCGACAGGGCCCGACAGGGCCCGACAGAGCCCGACAGAGCCCGACAGGGCCCGACAGGGCCCGACAGAGCCCGACAGGGCCCGACAGGGCCCAGTAGAGCCCGAGAGAGCCCGACAGAGCCCGACAGAGCCCGACAGGGCCCGACAGGGCCCAGTAGAGCCCGACAGAGCCCTACAGAGCCCGACAGAGCCCAGTAGAGCCCAGTAGAGCCCGACAGAGCCCGACACAGCCCGACAGAGCCCGACAGAGCCCGACAGGGCCCGACAGAGCCCGACAGGGCCCCACAGAGCCCGACAGAGCCCGACAGAGCCCGACAGGGCCCAGTAGAGCCCGACAGAGCCCGACAGAGCCCCGACAGAGCCCGACAGGGCCCGACAGAGCCCGTCAGAGCCCGACAGGTCCCGACAGGGCCCGACAGAGCCCGACAGGGCCCGACAGGGCCCGACAGGGCCCGACAGAGCCCGACAGAGCCCGACAGGGCCCAGTAGAGCCCGACAGAGCCCAGTAGAGCCCGACAGAGCCCGACAGAGCCCGACAGGGCCCGACAGAGCCCGACAGAGCCCGACAGGGCCCGACAGAGCCCGACAGGGCCCAGTAGAGCCCGACAGAGCCCGACAAAGCCCGACAGAGCCCGACAGAGCCCAGTAGAGCCCGACAGAGCCCGACAGAGCCCGACAGGGCCCGACAGAGCCCGACAGAGCCCAGTAGAGCCCGACAGAGCCCGTCAGGGCCCGACAGGGCCCGACAGTGCCCAGTACAGCCCGACAGAGCCCGACAGAGCCCAGTAGAGCCCAGTAGAGCCCGACAGAGCCCGACAGAGCCCGACAGAGCCCGACAGAGCCTGACAGGGCCCGACAGAGCCCGACAGAGCCCGACAGGGCCCGACAGGGCCCGACAGAGCCCGACAGGGCCCAGTAGAGCCCGACAGAGCCCGACAGAGCCCGACAGAGCCCGACAGGGCCCGACAGAGCTCGACAGAGCCCAGTAGAGCCCGACAGAGCCCGACAGGGCCCGACAGAGCCCGACAGGGCCCAACAGGGCCCGACAGAGCCCAGTAGAGCCCGACAGAGCCCGACAGAGCCCGACAGAGCCCGACAGAGCCCAGCAGAGCCCGACAGAGCCCATCAGGGCCCGACAGGGCCCAGTAGAGCCCGACAGAGCCCGACAAAGCCCGACAGAGCCCGACAGAGCCCAGTAGAGCCCGACAGAGCCCGACAGGGCCCGATAGAGCCCGACAGAGCCCGACAGAGCCCGACAGGGCCCGACAGAGCCCGACAGAGCCCGGCAGAGCCCAGTAGAGCCCAGTAGAGCCCAGTAGAGCCCGACAGAGCCCGACAGAGCCCGACAGAGCCCGACAGGGCCCGACAGAGCCCGACAGAGCCCGACAGGGCCCGACAGGGCCCGACAGAGCCCGACAGTGCCTGACAGGGCCCAGTAGAGCCCGACAGAGCCCGACAGAGCCCGACAGGGCCCGACAGGGCCCGACAGAGCCCGACAGGGCCCGACAGGGCCCGACAGATCCCAGTAGAGCCCGACAGAGCCCGACAGAGCCCGACAGAACCCGACAGAGCCCGACAGAGCCCAGTAGAGCCCGACAGAGCCCGACAGAGCCCGACAGAGCCCGACAGAGCCCGACAGGGCCCGACAGGTCCCGACAGGGCCCAGTAGAGCCCGACAGAGCCCGACAGAGCCCGACAGAGCCCGACAGGGCCCGACAGGGCCCAGAAGAGCCCGACAGAGCCCGACAGAGCCCGACAGAGCCCGACAGAGCCCGACAGAGCCCGACAGGGCTTGACAGGGCCCGACAGAGCCCGACAGGGCCCGATAGAGCCCGACAGAGCCCGACAGAGCCCGACAGGGCCCCACAGAGCCCGACAGAGCCCGAAAGAGCCCGACAGAGCCCGACAGGGACCGACAGAGCCCGACAGAGCCCGACAGAGCCCGACAGGGCCCGACAGAGCCCGACAGAGCCCGACAGGGCCCAGTAGAGCCCAGTAGAACCCGACAGAGCCCAGTAGAGCCCGACAGAGCCCGACAGAGCCCGACAGAGCCCGACAGGGCCCGACAGAGCCCGACAGGGCCCAGTAGAGCCCGACAGAGCCCGACAAAGCCCGACAGAGCCCGACAGAGCCCAGTAGAGCCCGACAGAGCCCGACAGAGCCCGACAGGGCCCGACAGAGCCCGACAGAGCCCAGTAGAGCCCGACAGAGCCCGTCAGGGCCCGACAGGCCCCGACAGGGCCCAGTAGAGCCCGACAGAGCCCGACAGAGCCCAGTAGAGGCCGACAGAGCCGAGAGGGCCCGACAGAGCCCGACAGAACCCGACAGGGCCCAGTAGAGCCCGACAGATCCCGACAGAGCCCGACAGAGCCCGACAGGGCCCGACAGAGCCCGACAGAGCCCGACAGCGCCCGACAGGGCCCAGTAGAGCCCGACAGAGCCCGACAGATCCCGACAGAGCCCGACAGGGCCCGACAGAGCCCGACAGAGCCCGACAGGGCCCAGTAGAGCCCGACAGAGCCCAACAGGGCCCGACAGAGCCCGACAGAGCCCGACAGAGCCCGACAGGGCCCAGTAGAGCCCGACAGAGCCCGACAGAGCCCGACAGAGCCCGACAGGGCCCGACAGAGCCCGACAGAGCCCGACAGGGCCCAGTAGAGCCCGACAGAGCCCGACAGAGCCCGACAGAGCCCGACAGAGCCCAGTAGAGCCCGACAGAGCCCGACAGAGCCCGACAGAGCCCGACAGAGCCCGACAGCGCCCGACAGGGCCCAGTAGAGCCCGACAGAGCCCGACAGAGCCCGACAGAGCCCGACAGGGCCCAGTAGAGCCCGACAGAGCCCAACAGGGCCCGACAGAGCCCGACAGAGCCCGACAGAGCCCGACAGGGCCCAGTAGAGCCCGACAGAGCCCGACAGAGCCCGACAGAGCCCAGTAGAGCCCGACAGAGCCCGACAGAGCCCGACAGGGCCCGACAGGGCCCGACAGGGCCCGACAGAGCCCGACAGAGCCCGACAGGGCCCGACAGGGCCCGACAGAGCCCAGTAGAGCCCGACAGAGCTTGACAGAGCCCGACAGAGCCCGACAGGGCCCGACAGGGCCCGACAGGGCCCAGTAGAGCCCGACAGAGCCCGACAGAGCCCGACAGAGCCCGACAGAGCCCGACAGAGACCGAGAGGGCCCGACAGGGCCCGACAGGGCCCCACATAGCCCAGTAGAGCCCGACAGAGCCCGACAGAGCCCGACAGAGCCCGACAGGGCCCGACAGGGCCCAGTAGAGCCCGACAGAGCCCGACAGAGCCCGACAGAGCCCGACAGGGCCCGACAGAGCCCGACAGAGCCCGACAGGGCCCGACAGAGCCCGACAGGGCCCGACAGGGTACGACAGAGCCCGACAGGGCCCGACAGGGCCCAGTAGAGCCCGACAGAGCCCGACAGAGCCCGACAGAGCCCAGTAGAGCCCAGTAGAGCCCGACAGAGCCCGACAGAGCCCGACACAGCCCGACAGAGCCCGACAGAGCCCGACAGGGCCCGACAGAGCCCGACAGGGCCCGACAGAGCCCGACAGAGCCCGACAGGGCCCGACAGGGCCCGACAGAGCCCGATAGAGCCCGACAGGGCCCAGTAGAGCCCGACAGAGCCCGACAGAGCCCGACAGAACCCGACAGGGCCCAGTAGAGCCCGACAGAGCCCGACAGGGCCCGACAGAGCCCGACAGAGCCCGACAGAGCCCGACAGCGCCCGACAGGGCCCAGTAGAGCCCGACAGAGCCCGACAGAGCCCGACAGAGCCCGACAGGGCCCAGTAGAGCCCGACAGAGCCCGACAGAGCCCGACAGAGCCCGACAGGGCCCGACAGAGCCCGACAGAGCCCGACAGGGCCCAGTAGAGCCCGACAGAGCCCGACAGAGCCCGACAGAGCCCGACAGAGCCCAGTAGAGCCCGACAGAGCCCGACAGAGCCCGACAGAGCCCGACAGGGCCCGACAGGGCCCGACAGAGCCCGACAGAGCCCGACAGGGCCCAGTAGAGCCCGACAGAGCCCGACAGAGCCCGACAGAGCCCGACAGAGCCCAGTAGAGCCCGACAGAGCCCGACAGAGCCCGACAGGGCCCGACAGGGCCCGACAGAGCCCGACAGAGCCCGACAGGGCCCGACAGGGCCCGACAGAGCCCAGTAGAGCCCGACAGGGCCCGACAGAGCCCGACAGAGCCCGACAGGGCCCGACAGGGCCCGACAGGGCCCAGTAGAGCCCGACAGAGCCCGACAGAGCCCGACAGAGCCCGACAGGGCCCGACAGAGCCCGACAGAGCCCGACAGAGCCCGACAGGGCCCGACAGAGCCCGACATGGCCCGACAGGGCACGACAGAGCCCGACAGGGCCCGACAGGGCCCAGTAGAGCCCGACAGAGCCCGACAGAGCCCGACAGAGCCCGACAGGGCCCGACAGGGCCCAGTAGAGCCCGACAGAGCCCGACAGAGCCCGACAGAGCCCAGTAGAGCCCAGTAGAGCCCAGTAGAGCCCTACAGAGCCCGACACAGCCCGACAGAGCCCGACAGAGCCCGACAGGGCCCGACAGAGCCCGACAGGGCCCGACAGAGCCCGACAGAGCCCGACAGAGCCCGACAGAGCCCGACAGAGCCCGACAGGGCCCAGTAGAGCCCGACAGAGCCCGACAGAGCCCGACAGAGCCCGACAGGGCCCGACAGGGCCCGACAGAGCCCGACAGAGCCCGACAGGGCCCGACAGAGCCCGACAGGGCCCGACAGGGCCCGACAGGGCCCGACAGGGCCCAGTAGAGCCCGATAGAGCCCGACAGAGCCCGACAGAGCCCGACAGGGCCCGACAGAGCCCGACAGAGCCCGACAGGGCCCGACAGGGCCCGACAGAGCCCGACAGGGCCCGATAGAGCCCGACAGGGCCCGACAGAGCCCGACAGAGCCCGACAGGGCACGACAGAGCCCGACAGAGCCCGACAGGGCCCGACAGAGCCCGACAGAGCCCGACAGGGCCCAGTAGAGCCCGACAGAGCCCAGAAGAGCCCAGTAGAGCCCGACAGAGCCCGACAGAGCCCGACAGAGCCCGACAGGGCCCGACAGGGCCCGACAGGGCCCAGTAGAGCCCGACAGAGCCCGACAGGGCCCGACAGAGCCCGACAGAGCCCGACAGGGCCCGACAGAGCCCGACAGAGCCCGACAGGGCCCAGTAGAGCCCGACAGAGCCCGACAGAGCCCGACAGAGCCCGACAGGGCCCGACAGGGCCCGACAGGGCCCGACAGGGCCCGACAGGGCCCGACAGAGCCCGACAGAGCCCGACAGGGCCCGACAGGGCCCGACAGAGCCCGACAGGGCCCGACAGGGCCCAGTAGAGCCCGACAGAGCCCGACAGAGCCCGACAGAGCCCGACAGGGCCCGACAGGGCCCAGTAGAGCCCGACAGAGCCCTACAGAGCCCGACAGAGCCCAGTAGAGCCCAGTAGAGCCCGACAGAGCCCGACACAGCCCGACAGAGCCCGACAGAGCCCGACAGGGCCCGACAGAGCCCGACAGGGCCCCACAGAGCCCGACAGAGCCCGACAGAGCCCGACAGGGCCCAGTAGAGCCCGACAGAGCCCGACAGAGCCCGACAGAGCCCGACAGGGCCCGACAGAGCCCGTCAGAGCCCGACAGGTCCCGACAGGGCCCGACAGAGCCCGACAGGGCCCGACAGGGCCCGACAGGGCCCGACAGAGCCCGACAGAGCCCGACAGGGCCCAGTAGAGCCCGACAGAGCCCAGTAGAGCCCGACAGAGCCCGACAGAGCCCGACAGGGCCCGACAGAGCCCGACAGAGCCCGACAGGGCCCGACAGAGCCCGACAGGGCCCAGTAGAGCCCGACAGAGCCCGACAAAGCCCGACAGAGCCCGACAGAGCCCAGTAGAGCCCGACAGAGCCCGACAGAGCCCGACAGGGCCCGACAGAGACCGACAGAGCCCAGTAGAGCCCGACAGAGCCCGTCAGGGCCCGACAGGGCCCGACAGGGCCCAGTACAGCCCGACAGAGCCCGACAGAGCCCAGTAGAGCCCAGTAGAGCCCGACAGAGCCCGACAGAGCCCGACAGAGCCTGACAGGGCCCGACAGAGCCCGACAGAGCCCGACAGGGCCCGACAGGGCCCGACAGAGCCCGACAGGGCCCAGTAGAGCCCGACAGAGCCCGACAGAGCCCGACAGAGCCCGACAGGGCCCGACAGAGCTCGACAGAGCCAGTAGAGCCCGACAGAGCCCGACAGGGCCCGACAGAGCCCGACAGGGCCCAACAGGGCCCGACAGAGCCCAGTAGAGCCCGACAGAGCCCGACAGAGCCCGACAGAGCCCGACAGAGCCCAGCAGAGCCCGACAGAGCCCATCAGGGCCCGACAGGGCCCAGTAGAACCCGACAGAGCCCGACAAAGCCCGACAGAGCCCGACAGAGCCCAGTAGAGCCCGACAGAGCCCGACAGGGCCCGATAGAGCCCGACAGAGCCCGACAGAGCCCGACAGGGCCCGACAGAGCCCGACAGAGCCCGGCAGAGCCCAGTAGAGCCCAGTAGAGCCCAGTAGAGCCCGACAGAGCCCGACAGAGCCCGACAGAGCCCGACAGGGCCCGACAGAGCCCGACAGAGCCCGACAGGGCCCGACAGAGCCCGACAGAGCCCGACAGGGCCCAGTAGAGCCCAGTAGAACCCGACAGAGCCCAGTAGAGCCCGACAGAGCCCGACAGAGCCCGACAGAGCCCGACAGGGCCCGACAGAGCCCGACAGGGCCCAGTAGAGCCCGACAGAGCCCGACAAAGCCCGACAGAGCCCGACAGAGCCCAGTAGAGCCCGACAGAGCCCGACAGAGCCCGACAGGGCCCGACAGAGCCCGACAGAGCCCAGTAGAGCCCGACAGAGCCCGTCAGGGCCCGACAGGCCCCGACAGGGCCCAGTAGAGCCCGACAGAGCCCGACAGAGCCCAGTAGAGGCCGACAGAGCCGAGAGGGCCCGACAGAGCCCGACAGAACCCGACAGGGCCCAGTAGAGCCCGACAGATCCCGACAGAGCCCGACAGAGCCCGACAGGGCCCGACAGAGCCCGACAGAGCCCGACAGCGCCCGACAGGGCCCAGTAGAGCCCGACAGAGCCCGACAGATCCCGACAGAGCCCGACAGGGCCCGACAGAGCCCGACAGAGCCCGACAGGGCCCAGTAGAGCCCGACAGAGCCCAACAGGGCCCGACAGAGCCCGACAGAGCCCGACAGAGCCCGACAGGGCCCAGTAGAGCCCGACAGAGCCCGACAGAGCCCGACAGAGCCCGACAGGGCCCGACAGAGCCCGACAGAGCCCGACAGGGCCCAGTAGAGCCCGACAGAGCCCGACAGAGCCCGACAGAGCCCGACAGAGCCCAGTAGAGCCCGACAGAGCCCGACAGAGCCCGACAGAGCCCGACAGAGCCCGACAGCGCCCGACAGGGCCCAGTAGAGCCCGACAGAGCCCGACAGAGCCCGACAGAGCCCGACAGAGCCCGACAGGGCCCAGTAGAGCCCGACAGAGCCCAACAGGGCCCGACAGAGCCCGACAGAGCCCGACAGAGCCCGACAGGGCCCAGTAGAGCCCGACAGAGCCCGACAGAGCCCGACAGAGCCCGACAGGGCCCGACAGAACCCGACAGGGCCCGACAGGGCCCGACAGAGCCCGACAGGGCCCGACAGGGCCCGACAGAGCCCGACAGGGCCCGACTGAGTCCGACAGGGCCCAGTAGAGCCCGACAGAGCCCGATAGAGCCCGACAGGGCCCGACAGGGCCCAGTAGAGCCCGACAGAGCCCGACAGAGCCCAGTAGAGCCCAGTAGAGCCCGACAGAGCCCGACAGAGCCCGACAGGGCCCGACAGGGCCCGACAGGGCCCGACAGAGCCCGACAGGGCCCGACAGGGCCCAGTAGAGCCCGAAAGAGCCCGACAGAGCCCAGTAGAGCCCAGTAGAGCCCGACAGGGCCCGACAGGGCCCGACAGGGCCCATTAGAGCCCGACAGAGCCCGACAGAGCCTGACAGAGCCCGACAGGGCCCGACAGGGCCCGACAGAGTCCGACAGAGCCCGACAGGGCCCAGTAGAGCCCGACAGAGCCCGACAGAGCCCGACAGGGCCCGACAGGGCCCAGTAGAGCCCGATAGAGCCCGACAGAGCCCGATAGAGCCCGACAGGGCCCGACAGAGCCCGACAGAGCCTGACAGGGCCCGACAGGGCCCGACAGAGCCCGACAGGGCCCGATAGAGCCCGACAGGGCCCGACAGAGCCCGACAGACCCCGACAGGGCACGACAGAGCCCGACAGAGCCCGACAGGGCCCGACAGAGCCCGACAGAGCCCGACAGAGCCCGACAGGGCCCAGTAGAGCCCGACAGAGCCCAGTAGAGCCCAGTAGAGCCCGACAGAGCCCGACAGAGCCCGACAGAGCTCGACAGGGCCCGACAGGGCCCGACAGGGCCCAGTAGAGCCCGACAGAGCCCGACAGGGCCCGACAGAGCCCGACAGAGCCCGACAGGGCCCAGTAGAGCCCGACAGAGCCCGACAGAGCCCGACAGAGCCCGACAGAGCCCAGTAGAGCCCGACAGAGCCCGACAGAGCCCGACAGAGCCCGACAGTGCCCGATAGGGCCCGACAGAGCCCGACAGAGCCCGACAGGGCCCAGTAGAGCCCGACAGAGCCCGACAGAGCCCGACAGAGCCCGACAGAGCCCAGTAGAGCCCGACAGAGCCCGACAGAGCCCGACAGGGCCTGACAGGGCCCGACAGAGCCCGACAGAGCCCGACAGGGCCCGACAGGGCCCGACAGAGCCCAGTAGAGCCCGACAGAGCCCGACAGAGCCCGACAGAGCCCGACAGGGCCCGACAGGGCCCGACAGGGCCCAGTAGAGCCCGACAGAGCCCGACAGAGCCCGACAGAGCCCGACAGGGCCCGACAGAGCCCGACAGAGCCCGACAGAGCCCGACAGGGCCCGACAGAGCCCGACAGGGCCCGACAGGGCACGACAGGGCCCGACAGGGCCCAGTAGAGCCCGACAGAGCCCGACAGAGCCCGACAGAGCCCGACAGGGCCCGACAGGGCCCAGTAGAGCCCGACAGAGCCCGACAGAGCCCGACAGAGCCCAGTAGAGCCCAGTAGAGCCCTACAGAGCCCGACAGGGCCCGACAGAGCCCGACAGAGCCCGACAGGGCCCAGTAGAGCCCGATAGAGCCCGACAGAGCCCGACAGAGCCCGACAGGGCCCGACAGAGCCCGACAGAGCCCGACAGGGCCCGACAGGGCCCGACAGAGCCCGACAGGGCCCGATAGAGCCCGACAGGGCCCGACAGAGCCCGACAGAGCCCGACAGGGCACGACAGAGCCCGACAGAGCCCGACAGGGCCCGACAGAGCCCGACAGAGCCCGACAGGGCCCAGTAGAGCCCGACAGAGCCCAGTAGAGCCCAGTAGAGCCCGACAGAGCCCGACAGAGCCCGACAGAGCCCGACAGGGCCCGACAGGGCCCGACAGGGCCCAGTAGAGCCCGACAGAGCCCGACAGGGCCCGACAGAGCCCGACAGAGCCCGACAGGGCCCGACAGGGCCCGACAGAGCCCGACAGGGCCCAGTAGAGCCCGACAGAGCCCGACAGAGCCCGACAGAGCCCGACAGGGCCCGACAGGGCGCGACAGAGCCTGACAGGGCCCGACAGAGCCCGACAGAGCCCGACAGAGCCCGACAGGGCCCGACAGGGCCCAGTAGAGCCCGACAGAGCCCGACAGAGCCCGACAGAGCCCGACAGGGCCCGACAGGGCCCAGTAGAGCCCGACAGAGCCCAACAGAGCCCGACAGAGCCCGACAGAGCCCAGTAGAGCCCGACAGAGCCCGACACAGCCCGACAGAGCCCGACAGAGCCCGACAGGGCCCGACAGAGCCCGACAGGGCCCCACAGAGCCCGACAGAGCCCGACAGAGCCCGACAGGGCCCAGTAGAGCCCGACAGAGCCCGACAGAGCCCGACAGAGCCCGACAGGGCCCGACAGAGCCCGTCAGAGCCCGACAGGTCCCGACAGGGCCCGACAGAGCCCGACAGGGCCCGACAGAGCCCGACAGGGCCCGACAGAGCCCGACAGAGCCCGACAGAGCCCGACAGGGCCCAGTAGAGCCCGACAGAGCCCAGTAGAGCCCGACAGAGCCCGACAGAGCCCGACAGGGCCCGACAGAGCCCGACAGGGCCCAGTAGAGCCCGACAGAGCCCGACAAAGCCCGACAGAGCCCGACAGAGCCCAGTAGAGCCCGACAGAGCCCGACAGAGCCCGACAGGGCCCGACAGAGCCCGACAGAGCCCAGTAGAGCCCGACAGAGCCCGTCAGGGCCCGACAGGGCCCGACAGGGCCCAGTAGAGCCCGACAGAGCCCGACAGAGCCCAGTAGAGCCCAGTAGAGCCCGACAGAGCCCGACAGAGCCCGACAGAGCCTGACAGGGCCCGACAGAGCCCGACAGAGACCGAAAGGGCCCGACAGGGCCCGACAGGGCCCAGTAGAGACCGACAGAGCCCGACAGAGCCCGACAGAGCCCGACAGGGCCCGACAGGGCCCGACAGAGCCCGACAGGGCCCGACAGGGCCCGACAGGGCCCAGTAGAGCCCAACAGAGCCCGACAGAGCCCGACAGAACCCGACAGAGCCCGACAGAGCTCAGCAGAGCCCGACAGAGCCCATCAGGGCCCGACAGGGCCCAGTAGAGCCCGACAGAGCCCGACAAAGCCCGACAGAGCCCGACAGAGCCCAGTAGAGCCCGACAGAGCCCGACAGGGCTCGACAGAGCCCGACAGAGCCCGACAGAGCCCGACAGAGCCCAGTAGAGCCCAGTAGAGCCCGACAGAGCCCGACAGAGCCCGACAGAGCCCGACAGGGCCCGACAGAGCCCGACAGGGCTTGACAGGGCCCGACAGAGCCCGACAGGGCCCGATAGAGCCCGACAGGGCCCGACAGAGCCCGACAGGGCCCCACAGAGCCCGACAGAGCCCGACAGAGCCCGACAGAGCCCGACAGGGACCGACAGAGCCCGACAGGGCCCGACAGAGCCCGACAGAGCCCGACAGAGCCCGACAGGGCCCGACAGGGCCCAGTAGAGCCCGAAAGAGCCCGACAGAGCCCATTAGAGCCCAGTAGAGCCCGACAGAGCCCGACAGAGCCCGACAGAGCCCGACAGGGCCCGACAGGGCCCGACAGGGCCCAGTAGAGCCCGACAGAGCCCGACAGAGCCCGACAGGGCCCGACAGGGCCCGACAGAGCCCAGTAGAGCCCGACAGAGCCCGACAGAACCCGACAGAGCCCGACAGAGCCCGACAGGGCCCGACAGGGCCCAGTAGAGCCCGACAGAGCCCGACAGAGCCCGACAGAGCCCAGTAGAGCCCAGTAGAGCCCGACAGAGCCCGACACAGCCCGACAGAGCCCGACAGAGCCCGACAGGGCCCGACAGAGCCCGACAGGGCCCGACAGAGCCCGACAGAGCCCGACAGAGCCCGACAGAGCCCGACAGTGCCCGACAGGGCCCGACAGGGCCCGACAGAGCCCGACAGAGCCCGACAGGGCCCAGTAGAGCCCGACAGAGCCCGACAGAGCCCGACAGAACCCGACAGGGCCCAGTAGAGCCCGACAGAGCCCGACAGGGCCCGACAGAGCCCGACAGAGCCCGACAGAGCCCGACAGCGCCCGACAGGGCCCAGTAGAGCCCGACAGAGCCCGACAGAGCCCGACAGAGCCCGACAGGGCCCGACAGAGCCCGACAGAGCCCGACAGGGCCCGACAGGGCCCAGTAGAGCCCGACAGAGCCCAACAGGGCCCGACAGAGCCCGACAGAGCCCGACAGAGCCCGACAGGGCCCAGTAGAGCCCGACAGAGCCCGACAGAGCCCGACAGAGCCCGACAGAGCCCGACAGGGCCCGACAGAGCCCGACAGGGCCCGACAGAGCCCGACAGAGCCCGACAGGGCCCAGTAGAGCCCGACAGAGCCCGACAGAGCCCGACAGAGCCCGACAGAGCCCAGTAGAGCCCGACAGAGCCCGACAGAGCCCGACAGAGCCCGACAGGGCCCGACAGGGCCCGACAGAGCCCGACAGGGCCCAACAGAGCCCAGTAGAGCCCGACAGAGCCCGACAGGGACCGACAGAGCCCGACAGGGCCCAGTAGAGCCCGACAGAGACCGATAGAGCCCGACAGGGCCCGACAGGGCCCGACAGGGCCCAGTGGAGCCCGACAGAGCCCAGTAGAGCCCAGTAGAGCCCGACAGAGCCCGACAGAGCCCGACAGAGCCCGACAGGGCCCGACAGAGCCCGACAGAGCCCGACAGAGCCCGACAGGGCCCGACAGGGCCCGACAGAGCCCGACAGGGCCCGACAGGGCCCGACAGAGCCCAGTAGAGCCCGACAGAGCCCAGTAGAGCCCAGTAGAGCCCGACAGGGCCCGACAGGGCCCGACAGGGCCCATTAGAGCCCGACAGAGCCCGACAGAGCCTGACAGAGCCCGACAGGGCCCGACAGGGCCCAACAGAGCCCGACAGAGCCCGACAGAGCCTGACAGAGCCCGACAGAGCCCGACAGGGCCCGACAGAGCCCGACAGAGCCCGACAGGGCCCAGTAGAGCCCGACAGAGCCCGACAGAGCCCGACAGAGCCCAGTAGAGCCCGACAGAGCCCGACAGAGCCCGACAGGGCCCGACAGAGCCCGACAGGGCCCGACAGGGCCCGACAGGGCCCAGTAGAGCCCGACAGAGCCCGATAGAGCCCGACAGGGCCCGACAGGGCCCAGTAGAGCCCGACAGAGCCCGACAGAGCCCAGTAGAGCCCAGTAGAGCCCGACAGAGCCCGACAGAGCCCGACAGAGCCCGACAGGGCCCGACAGAGCCCGACAGAGCCCGACAGGGCCCGACAGGGCCCGACAGGGCCCAGTAGAGCCCGAAAGAGCCCGACAGATCCCAGTAGAACCCAGTAGAGCCCGACAGGGCCCGACAGGGCCCGACAGGGCCCATTAGAGCCCGACAGAGCCCGACAGAGCCTGACAGAGCCCGACAGGGCCCGACAGGGCCCGACAGAGTCCGACAGAGCCCGACAGGGCCCAGTAGAGCCCGACAGAGCCCGACAGAGCCCGACAGGGCCCGACAGGGCCCGACAGGGCCCGACAGAGCCCGACAGGGCCCAGTAGAGCCCGATAGGGCCCGACAGAGCCCGACAGAGCCCGACAGGGCCCGACAGAGCCCGACAGAGCCCGACAGAGCCCGACAGGGCCCGATAGAGCCCGACAGGGCCCGACAGAGCCCGACAGAGCCCGACAGAGCCCGACAGGGCCCGACAGAGCCCGACAGAGCCCAGTAGAGCCCAGTAGAGCCCAGTAGAGCCCGACAGAGCCCGACAGAGCCCGACAGAGCCCGACAGAGCCCGACAGGGCCCGACAGGGCCCGACAGGGCCCAGAAGAGCCCGACAGAGCCCGACAGGGCCCGACAGAGCCCGACAGAGCCCGACAGGGCCCAGTAGAGCCCGACAGAGCCCGACAGAGCCCGACAGGGCCCGACAGAGCCCGACAGAGCCCGACAGGGCCCGACAGGGCCCGACAGAGCCCGACAGGGCCCGACAGAGCCCGACAGAGCCCGACAGAGCCCGACAGGGCCCCACAGAGCCCGAAAGAGCCCGACAGGGCCCAGTAGAGCCCGACAGAGCCCGACAGAGCCCGACAGAGCCCGACAGAGCCCAGTAGAGCCCGACAGAGCCCGACAGGGCCCGACAGGGCCCGACAGAGCCCGACAGAGCCCGACAGAGCCCGACAGGGCCCAGTAGAGCCCGACAGAGCCCGAAAGAGCCCGACAGAGCCCGACAGAGCCCGACAGAGCCCAGTAGAGCCCGACAGAGCCCGACAGAGCCCGACAGGGCCCGACAGGGCCCGACAGGGCCCGACAGAGCCCGACAGGGCCCGACAGGGCCCGACAGAGCCCAGTAGAGCCCGACAGAGCTTGACAGAGCCCGACAGAGCCCGACAGGGCCCGACAGGGCCCGACAGGGCCCAGTAGAGCCCGACAGAGCCCGACAGAGCCCGACAGAGCCCGACAGGGCCCGACAGAGACCGAGAGGGCCCGACAGGGCCCGACAGGGCCCGACATAGCCCAGTAGAGCCCGACAGAGCCCGACAGAGCCCGACAGAGCCCGACAGGGCCCGACAGGGCCCAGTAGAGCCCGACAGAGCCCGACAGAGCCCGACAGAGCCCGACAGGGCCCGACAGAGCCCGACAGAGCCCGACAGGGCCCGACAGGGCCCGACAGAGCCCGACAGGGCCCGACAGGGTACGACAGAGCCCGACAGGGCCCAGTAGAGCCCGACAGAGCCCGACAAAGCCCGACAGAGCCCGACAGAGCCCAGTAGAGCCCGACAGAGCCCGACAGAGCCCGACAGGGCCCGACAGAGCCCGACAGAGCCCAGTAGAGCCCGACAGAGCCCGTCAGGGCCCGACAGGGCCCGACAGGGCCCAGTAGAGCCCGACAGAGCCCGACAGAGCCCAGTAGAGCCCAGTAGAGCCCGACAGAGCCCGACAGAGCCCGACAGAGCCTGACAGGGCCCGACAGAGCCCGACAGAGACCGAAAGGGCCCGACAGGGCCCGACAGGGCCCAGTAGAGACCGACAGAGCCCGACAGAGCCCGACAGAGCCCGACAGGGCCCGACAGGGCCCGACAGAGCCCGACAGGGCCCGACAGGGCCCGACAGGGCCCAGTAGAGCCCAACAGAGCCCGACAGAGCCCGACAGAACCCGACAGAGCCCGACAGAGCTCAGCAGAGCCCGACAGAGCCCATCAGGGCCCGACAGGGCCCAGTAGAGCCCGACAGAGCCCGACAAAGCCCGACAGAGCCCGACAGAGCCCAGTAGAGCCCGACAGAGCCCGACAGGGCTCGACAGAGCCCGACAGAGCCCGACAGAGCCCGACAGAGCCCAGTAGAGCCCAGTAGAGCCCGACAGAGCCCGACAGAGCCCGACAGAGCCCGACAGGGCCCGACAGAGCCCGACAGGGCTTGACAGGGCCCGACAGAGCCCGACAGGGCCCGATAGAGCCCGACAGGGCCCGACAGAGCCCGACAGGGCCCCACAGAGCCCGACAGAGCCCGACAGAGCCCGACAGAGCCCGACAGGGACCGACAGAGCCCGACAGGGCCCGACAGAGCCCGACAGAGCCCGACAGAGCCCGACAGGGCCCGACAGGGCCCAGTAGAGCCCGAAAGAGCCCGACAGAGCCCATTAGAGCCCAGTAGAGCCCGACAGAGCCCGACAGAGCCCGACAGAGCCCGACAGGGCCCGACAGGGCCCGACAGGGCCCAGTAGAGCCCGACAGAGCCCGACAGAGCCCGACAGGGCCCGACAGGGCCCGACAGAGCCCAGTAGAGCCCGACAGAGCCCGACAGAACCCGACAGAGCCCGACAGAGCCCGACAGGGCCCGACAGGGCCCAGTAGAGCCCGACAGAGCCCGACAGAGCCCGACAGAGCCCAGTAGAGCCCAGTAGAGCCCGACAGAGCCCGACACAGCCCGACAGAGCCCGACAGAGCCCGACAGGGCCCGACAGAGCCCGACAGGGCCCGACAGAGCCCGACAGAGCCCGACAGAGCCCGACAGAGCCCGACAGTGCCCGACAGGGCCCGACAGGGCCCGACAGAGCCCGACAGAGCCCGACAGGGCCCAGTAGAGCCCGACAGAGCCCGACAGAGCCCGACAGAACCCGACAGGGCCCAGTAGAGCCCGACAGAGCCCGACAGGGCCCGACAGAGCCCGACAGAGCCCGACAGAGCCCGACAGCGCCCGACAGGGCCCAGTAGAGCCCGACAGAGCCCGACAGAGCCCGACAGAGCCCGACAGGGCCCGACAGAGCCCGACAGAGCCCGACAGGGCCCGACAGGGCCCAGTAGAGCCCGACAGAGCCCAACAGGGCCCGACAGAGCCCGACAGAGCCCGACAGAGCCCGACAGGGCCCAGTAGAGCCCGACAGAGCCCGACAGAGCCCGACAGAGCCCGACAGAGCCCGACAGGGCCCGACAGAGCCCGACAGGGCCCGACAGAGCCCGACAGAGCCCGACAGGGCCCAGTAGAGCCCGACAGAGCCCGACAGAGCCCGACAGAGCCCGACAGAGCCCAGTAGAGCCCGACAGAGCCCGACAGAGCCCGACAGAGCCCGACAGGGCCCGACAGGGCCCGACAGAGCCCGACAGGGCCCAACAGAGCCCAGTAGAGCCCGACAGAGCCCGACAGGGACCGACAGAGCCCGACAGGGCCCAGTAGAGCCCGACAGAGACCGATAGAGCCCGACAGGGCCCGACAGGGCCCGACAGGGCCCAGTGGAGCCCGACAGAGCCCAGTAGAGCCCAGTAGAGCCCGACAGAGCCCGACAGAGCCCGACAGAGCCCGACAGGGCCCGACAGAGCCCGACAGAGCCCGACAGAGCCCGACAGGGCCCGACAGGGCCCGACAGAGCCCGACAGGGCCCGACAGGGCCCGACAGGGTCCAGTAGAGCCCGACAGAGCCCAGTAGAGCCCAGTAGAGCCCGACAGGGCCCGACAGGGCCCGACAGGGCCCATTAGAGCCCGACAGAGCCCGACAGAGCCTGACAGAGCCCGACAGGGCCCGACAGGGCCCAACAGAGCCCGACAGAGCCCGACAGAGCCTGACAGAGCCCGACAGAGCCCGACAGGGCCCGACAGAGCCCGACAGAGCCCGACAGGGCCCAGTAGAGCCCGACAGAGCCCGACAGAGCCCGACAGAGCCCAGTAGAGCCCGACAGAGCCCGACAGAGCCCGACAGGGCCCGACAGAGCCCGACAGGGCCCGACAGGGCCCGACAGAGCCCGACAGAGCCCGACAGGGCCCAGTAGAGCCCGACAGAGCCCGATAGAGCCCGACAGGGCCCGACAGGGCCCAGTAGAGCCCGACAGAGCCCGACAGAGCCCAGTAGAGCCCAGTAGAGCCCGACAGAGCCCGACAGAGCCCGACAGAGCCCGACAGGGCCCGACAGAGCCCGACAGAGCCCGACAGGGCCCGACAGGGCCCGACAGGGCCCAGTAGAGCCCGAAAGAGCCCGACAGATCCCAGTAGAACCCAGTAGAGCCCGACAGGGCCCGACAGGGCCCGACAGGGCCCATTAGAGCCCGACAGAGCCCGACAGAGCCTGACAGAGCCCGACAGGGCCCGACAGGGACCGACAGAGTCCGACAGAGCCCGACAGGGCCCAGTAGAGCCCGACAGAGCCCGACAGAGCCCGACAGGGCCCGACAGGGCCCGACAGGGCCCGACAGAGCCCGACAGGGCCCAGTAGAGCCCGATAGGGCCCGACAGAGCCCGACAGAGCCCGACAGGGCCCGACAGAGCCCGACAGAGCCCGACAGAGCCCGACAGGGCCCGACAGAGCCCGACAGGGCCCGATAGAGCCCGACAGGGCCCGACAGAGCCCGACAGAGCCCGACAGAGCCCGACAGGGCCCGACAGAGCCCGACAGAGCCCAGTAGAGCCCAGTAGAGCCCAGTAGAGCCCGACAGAGCCCGACAGAGCCCGACAGAGCCCGACAGAGCCCGACAGGGCCCGACAGGGCCCGACAGGGCCCAGAAGAGCCCGACAGAGCCCGACAGGGCCCGACAGAGCCCGACAGAGCCCGACAGGGCCCAGTAGAGCCCGACAGAGCCCGACAGAGCCCGACAGGGCCCGACAGAGCCCGACAGAGCCCGACAGGGCCCGACAGGGCCCGACAGAGCCCGACAGGGCCCGACAGAGCCCGACAGAGCCCGACAGAGCCCGACAGGGCCCCACAGAGCCCGAAAGAGCCCGACAGGGCCCAGTAGAGCCCGACAGAGCCCGACAGAGCCCGACAGAGCCCGACAGAGCCCAGTAGAGCCCGACAGAGCCCGACAGGGCCCGACAGGGCCCGACAGAGCCCGACAGAGCCCGACAGAGCCCGACAGGGCCCAGTAGAGCCCGACAGAGCCCGAAAGAGCCCGACAGAGCCCGACAGAGCCCGACAGAGCCCAGTAGAGCCCGACAGAGCCCGACAGAGCCCGACAGGGCCCGACAGGGCCCGACAGGGCCCGACAGAGCCCGACAGGGCCCGACAGGGCCCGACAGAGCCCAGTAGAGCCCGACAGAGCTTGACAGAGCCCGACAGAGCCCGACAGGGCCCGACAGGGCCCGACAGGGCCCAGTAGAGCCCGACAGAGCCCGACAGAGCCCGACAGAGCCCGACAGGGCCCGACAGAGACCGAGAGGGCCCGACAGGGCCCGACAGGGCCCGACATAGCCCAGTAGAGCCCGACAGAGCCCGACAGAGCCCGACAGAGCCCGACAGGGCCCGACAGGGCCCAGTAGAGCCCGACAGAGCCCGACAGAGCCCGACAGAGCCCGACAGGGCCCGACAGAGCCCGACAGAGCCCGACAGGGCCCGACAGGGCCCGACAGAGCCCGACAGGGCCCGACAGGGTACGACAGAGCCCGACAGGGCCCGACAGGGCCCAGTAGAGCCCGACAGAGCCCGACAGAGCCCGACAGAGCCCAGTAGAGCCCAGTAGAGCCCGACAGAGCCCGACAGAGCCCGACACAGCCCGACAGAGCCCGACAGAGCCCGACAGGGCCCGACAGAGCCCGACAGGGCCCGACAGAGCCCGACAGAGCCCGACAGAGCCCGACAGAGCCCGACAGGGCCCGACAGAGCCCGATAGAGCCCGACAGGGCCCAGTAGAGCCCGACAGAGCCCGACAGAGCCCGACAGAACCCGACAGGGCCCAGTAGAGCCCGACAGAGCCCGACAGGGCCCGACAGAGCCCGACAGAGCCCGACAGAGCCCGACAGCGCCCGACAGGGCCCAGTAGAGCCCGACAGAGCCCGACAGAGCCCGACAGAGCCCGACAGGGCCCAGTAGAGCCCGACAGAGCCCGACAGAGCCCGACAGAGCCCGACAGGGCCCGACAGAGCCCGACAGAGCCCGACAGGGCCCAGTAGAGCCCGACAGAGCCCGACAGAGCCCGACAGAGCCCGACAGAGCCCAGTAGAGCCCGACAGAGCCCGACAGAGCCCGACAGGGCCCGACAGGGCCCGACAGAGCCCGACAGAGCCCGACAGGGCCCAGTAGAGCCCGACAGAGCCCGACAGAGCCCGACAGAGCCCGACAGAGCCCAGTAGAGCCCGACAGAGCCCGACAGAGCCCGACAGGGCCCGACAGGGCCCGACAGAGCCCGACAGAGCCCGACAGGGCCCGACAGGGCCCGACAGGGCCCAGTAGAGCCCGACAGAGCCCGACAGAGCCCGACAGAGCCCGACAGGGCCCGACAGGGCCCGACAGGGCCCAGTAGAGCCCGACAGAGCCCGACAGAGCCCGACAGAGCCCGACAGGGCCCGACAGAGCCCGACAGAGCCCGACAGAGCCCGACAGGGCCCGACAGAGCCCGACATGGCCCGACAGGGCACGACAGAGCCCGACAGGGCCCGACAGGGCCCAGTAGAGCCCGACAGAGCCCGACAGAGCCCGACAGAGCCCAGTAGAGCCCAGTAGAGCCCAGTAGAGCCCTACAGAGCCCGACACAGCCCGACAGAGCCCGACAGAGCACGACAGGGCCCGACAGAGCCCGACAGAGCCCGACAGAGCCCGACAGAGCCCGACAGAGCCCGACAGGGCCCAGTAGAGCCCGACAGAGCCCGACAGAGCCCGACAGAGCCCGACAGGGCCCGACAGGGCCCGACAGAGCCCGACAGAGCCCGACAGGGCCCGACAGGGCCCAGTAGAGCCCGACAGAGCCCGACAGAGCCCGACAGAGCCCGACAGGGCCCGACAGGGCCCAGTAGAGCCCGACAGAGCCCGACAGAGCCCGACAGAGCCCAGTAGAGCCCAGTAGAGCCCAGTAGAGCCCTACAGAGCCCGACACAGCCCGACAGAGCCCGACAGAGCCCGACAGGGCCCGACAGAGCCCGACAGAGCCCGACAGAGCCCGACAGAGCCCGACAGAGCCCGACAGGGCCCAGTAGAGCCCGACAGAGCCCGACAGAGCCCGACAGAGCCCGACAGGGCCCGACAGGGCCCGACAGAGCCCGACAGAGCCCGACAGGGCCCGACAGAGCCCGACAGGGCCCGACAGGGCCCAGTAGAGCCCGATAGAGCCCGACAGAGCCCGACAGAGCCCGACAGGGCCCGACAGAGCCCGACAGAGCCCGACAGGGCCCGACAGGGCCCGACAGAGCCCGACAGGGCCCGATAGAGCCCGACAGGGCCCGACAGAGCCCGACAGAGCCCGACAGGGCACGACAGAGCCCGACAGAGCCCGACAGGGCCCGACAGGGCCCGACAGAGCCCGACAGGGCTCAGTAGAGCCCGACAGAGCCCAGTAGAGCCCAGTAGAGCCCGACAGAGCCCGACAGAGCCCGACAGAGCCCGACAGGGCCCGACAGGGCCCGACAGGGCCCAGTAGAGCCCGACAGAGCCCGACAGGGCCCGACAGAGCCCGACAGAGCCCGACAGGGCCCAACAGAGCCCGACAGAGCCCGACAGGGCCCAGTAGAGCCCGACAGAGCCCGACAGAGCCCGACAGAGCCCGACAGGGCCCGACAGGGCCCGACAGAGCCCGACAGGGCCCGACAGGGCCCGACAGAGCCCGACAGAGCCCGACAGGGCCCGACAGGGCCCGACAGAGCCCGACAGGGCCCGACAGGGCCCAGTAGAGCCCGACAGAGCCCGACAGAGCCCGACAGGGCCCGACAGGGCCCAGTAGAGCCCGACAGAGCCCTACAGAGCCCGACAGAGCCCAGTAGAGCCCAGTAGAGCCCGACAGAGCCCGACACAGCCCGACAGAGCCCGACAGAGCCCGACAGAGCCCGACAGGGCCCCACAGAGCCCGACAGAGCCCGACAGAGCCCGACAGGGCCCAGTAGAGCCCGACAGAGCCCGACAGAGCCCGACAGAGCCCGACAGGGCCCGACAGAGCCCGTCAGAGCCCGACAGGTCCCGACAGGGCCCGACAGAGCCCGACAGAGCCCGACAGGGCCCGACAGGGCCCGACAGAGCCCGACAGAGCCCGACAGGGCCCAGTAGAGCCCGACAGAGCCCAGTAGAGCCCGACAGAGCCCGACAGAGCCCGACAGGGCCCGACAGAGCCCGACAGAGCCCGACAGGGCCCGACAGAGCCCGACAGGGCCCAGTAGAGCCCGACAGAGCCCGACAAAGCCCGACAGAGCCCGACAGAGCCCAGTAGAGCCCGACAGAGCCCGACAGAGCCCGACAGGGCCCGACAGAGCCCGACAGAGCCCAGTAGAGCCCGACAGAGCCCGTCAGGGCCCGACAGGGCCCGACAGGGCCCAGTACAGCCCGACAGAGCCCGACAGAGCCCAGTAGAGCCCAGTAGAGCCCGACAGAGCCCGACAGAGCCCGACAGAGCCCGACAGAGCCTGACAGGGCCCGACAGAGCCCGACAGAGCCCGACAGGGCCCGACAGGGCCCGACAGAGCCCGACAGGGCCCAGTAGAGCCCGACAGAGCCCGACAGAGCCCGACAGAGCCCGACAGGGCCCGACAGGGCCCGACAGAGCCCGACAGGGCCCGACAGGGCCCGACAGATCCCAGTAGAGCCCGACAGAGCCCGACAGAGCCCGACAGAACCCGACAGAGCCCGACAGAGCCCAGTAGAGCCCGACAGAGCCCGACAGAGCCCGACAGAGCCCGACAGGGCCCGACAGGTCCCGACAGGGCCCAGTAGAGCCCGACAGAGCCCGACAGAGCCCGACAGAGCCCGACAGGGCCCGACAGGGCCCAGAAGAGCCCGACAGAGCCCGACAGAGCCCGACAGAGCCCGACAGAGCCCGACAGGGCTTGACAGGGCCCGACAGAGCCCGACAGGGCCCGATAGAGCCCGACAGAGCCCGACAGAGCCCGACAGGGCCCCACAGAGCCCGACAGAGCCCGAAAGAGCCCGACAGAGCCCGACAGGGACCGACAGAGCCCGACAGAGCCCGACAGAGCCCGACAGGGCCCGACAGAGCCCGACAGAGCCCGACAGGGCCCAGTAGAGCCCAGTAGAACCCGACAGAGCCCAGTAGAGCCCGACAGAGCCCGACAGAGCCCGACAGAGCCCGACAGGGCCCGACAGAGCCCGACAGGGCCCAGTAGAGCCCGACAGAGCCCGACAAAGCCCGACAGAGCCCGACAGAGCCCAGTAGAGCCCGACAGAGCCCGACAGAGCCCGACAGGGCCCGACAGAGCCCGACAGAGCCCAGTAGAGCCCGACAGAGCCCGTCAGGGCCCGACAGGGCCCGACAGGGCCCAGTAGAGCCCGATAGAGCCCGACAGAGCCCGACAGAGCCCGACAGGGCCCGACAGAGCCCGACAGAGCCCGACAGGGCCCGACAGGGCCCGACAGAGCCCGACAGGGCCCGATAGAGCCCGACAGGGCCCGACAGAGCCCGACAGACCCCGACAGGGCACGACAGAGCCCGACAGAGCCCGACAGGGCCCGACAGAGCCCGACAGAGCCCGACAGGGCCCAGTAGAGCCCGACAGAGCCCAGTAGAGCCCAGTAGAGCCCGACAGATCCCGACAGAGCCCGACAGAGCTCGACAGGGCCCGACAGGGCCCGACAGGGCCCAGTAGAGCCCGACAGAGCCCGACAGGGCCCGACAGAGCCCGACAGAGCCCGACAGGGCCCGACAGGGCCCGACAGAGCCCGACAGAGCCCGACAGGGCCCAGTAGAGCCCGACAGAGCCCGACAGAGCCCGACAGAGCCCGACAGGGCCCGACAGAGCCCGACAGAGCCCGACAGGGCCCGACAGGGCCCGATAGAGCCCGACAGGGCCCGACAGAGCCCGACAGAGCCCGACAGAGCCCGACAGGGCCCACAGAGCCCGAAAGAGCCCGACAAAGCCCAGTAGAGCCCGACAGAGCCCGACAGAGCCCGACAGGGCCCGACAGAGCCCAGTAGAGCCCGACAGAGCCCGACAGAGCCCGACAGGGCCCGACAGGGCCCGACAGAGCCCGACAGAGCCCGACAGGGCCCAGTAGAGCCCGACAGAGCCCGACAGAGCCCGACAGAGCCCAGTAGAGCCCGACAGAGCCCGACAGAGCCCGACAGGGCCCGACAGGGCCCGACAGAGCCCGACAGAGCCCGACAGGGCCCGACAGGGCCCGACAGAGCCCAGTAGAGCCCGACAGAGCCCGACAGAGCCCGACAGAGCCCGACAGGGCCCGACAGGGCCCGACAGGGCCCAGTAGAGCCCGACAGAGCCCGACAGAGCCCGACAGAGCCCGACAGGGCCCGACAGAGCCCGACAGGGCCCGACAGGGCCCGACAGGGCCCGACAGAGCCCAGTAGAGCCCGACAGAGCCCGACAGAGCCCGACAGAGCCCGACAGGGCCCGACAGGGCCCAGTAGAGCCCGACAGAGCCCGACAGATCCCGACAGAGCCCAGTAGAGCCCAGTAGAGCCCGACAGAGCCCGACACAGCCCGACAGAGCCCGACAGAGCCCGACAGGGCCCGACAGAGCCCGACAGGGCCCGACAGAGCCCAGTAGAGCCCGACAGAGCCCGACAGGGCCCGACAGAGCCCGACAGAGCCCGACAGGGCCCGACAGGGCCCGACAGAGCCCGACAGGGCCCGACAGAGACCGACAGAGACCGACAGAGCCCGACAGGGCCCGACAGAGCCCGACAGGGCCCGACAGAGACCGACAGAGACCGACAGAGCCCGACAGGGCCCAGTAGAGCCCGACAGAGCCCGACAGAGCCCGACAGAACCCGACAGAACCCGACAGGGCCCAGTAGAGCCCGACAGAGCCCGACAGGGCCCGACAGAGCCCGACAGAGCCCGACAGAGCCCGACAGCGCCCGACAGGGCCCAGTAGAGCCCGACAGAGCCCGACAGAGCCCGACAGGGCCCGACAGAGCCCGACAGAGCCCAGTAGAGCCCGACAGAGCCCAACAGGGCCCGACAGAGCCCGACAGAGCCCGACAGAGCCCGACAGGGCCCAGTAGAGCCCGACAGAGCCCGACAGAGCCCGACAGAGCCCGACAGGGCCCGACAGAGCCCGACAGAGCCCGACAGGGCCCGACAGAGCCCGACAGAGCCCGACAGAGCCCAGTAGAGCCCAACAGAGCCCGACAGAGCCCGACAGAGGCCGACAGGGCCCGACAGAGCCCGACAGGGCCCGACAGGGCCCGACAGAGCCCGACAGGGCCCGACAGAGCCCAGTAGAGCCCGACAGAGCCCGACAGGGCCCGACAGAGCCCGACAGGGCCCAGTAGAGCCCGACAGAGCCCGATAGAGCCCGACAGGGCCCGACAGGGCCCGACAGGGCCCAGTAGAGCCCGACAGAGCCCGACAGGGCCCGACAGAGCCCGACAGAGCCCAGTAGAGCCCGACAGAGCCCGACAGAGCCCGACAGAGCCCGACAGGGCCCGACAGGGCCCGACAGAGCCCGACAGAGCCCGACAGGGCCCGACAGGGCCCAGTAGAGCCCGACAGAGCCCGACAGAGCCCAGTAGAGCCCAGTAGAGCCCGACAGGGCCCGACAGGGCCCGATAGGGCCCATTAGAGCCCGACAGAGCCCAGTAGAGCCCAGTAGAGCCCGACAGGGCCCGACAGGGCCCGACAGAGCCCGACAGAGCCTGACAGAGCCCGACAGGGCCCGACAGGGCCCGACAGGGCCCGACAGAGCCCGACAGAGCCCGACAGAGCCCGACAGGGCCCGACAGAGCCCGACAGAGCCCGACAGGGCCCGACAGAGCCCGACAGAGACCGACAGAGCCCGACAGAGCCCAGTAGAGCCCGACAGAGCCCGACAGAGCCCGACAGAGCCCGACAGGGCCCAACAGAGCCCGACAGGGCCCGACAGGGCCCGACAGAGCCCGACAGAGCCCGACAGGGCCCGACAGAGCCCGACAGGGCCCAGTAGAGCCCGACAGAGCCCGATAGAGCCCGACAGGGCCCGACAGGGCCCAGTAGAGCCCGACAGAGCCCGACAGAGCCCGACAGAGCCCGACAGGGCCCGACAGAGCCCGACAGAGCCCGACAGGGCCCGACAGGGCCCGACAGGGCCCAGTAGAGCCCGAAAGAGCCCGACAGAGCCCAGTAGAGCCCAGTAGAGCCCGACAGGGCCCGACAGGGCCCGACAGGGCCCATTAGAGCCCGACAGAGCCCGACAGAACCTGACAGAGCCCGACAGGACCCGACAGGGCCCGACAGAGTCCGACAGAGCCCGACAGGGCCCAGTAGAGCCCGACAGAGCCCGACAGAGCCCGACAGGGCCCGACAGGGCCCAGTAGAGCCCGACAGAGCCCGACAGAGCCCGACACAGCCCGACAGAGCCCGACAGAGCCCGACAGGGCCCGACAGAGCCCGACAGGGCCCGACAGAGCCCGACAGAGCCCGACAGAGCCCGACAGGGCCCAGTAGAGCCCGACAGAGCCCGACAGAGCCCGACAGAGCCCGACAGGGCACGACAGAGCCCGACAGAGCCCGACAGGGCCCCACAGAGCCCGACAGAGCCCGACAGGGCCCAGTAGAGCCCGACAGAGCCCAGTAGAGCCCAGTAGAGCCCGACAGAGCCCGACAGAGCCCGACAGAGCCCGACAGGGCCCGACAGGGCCCGACAGGGCCCAGTAGAGCCCGACAGAGCCCGACAGGGCCCGACAGAGCCCGACAGAGCCCGACAGGGCCCGACAGAGCCCGACAGAGCCCGACAGGGCCCAGTAGAGCCCGACAGAGCCCGACAGAGCCCGACAGAGCCCGACAGGGCCCGACAGGGCCCGACAGAGCCCGACAGGGCCCGACAGGGCCCGACAGAGCCCGACAGAGCCCGACAGGGCCCGACAGAGCCCGACAGGGCCCGACAGGGCCCAGTAGAGCCCGACAGAGCCCGACAGAGCCCGACAGAGCCCGACAGGGCCCGACAGGGCCCGACAGGGCCCAGCAGAGCCCGACAGAGCCCGACAGAGCCCGACAGAGCCCGACAGAGCCCGACAGGGCCCCACAGAGCCCGACAGAGCCCGACAGAGCCCGACAGGGCCCAGTAGAGCCCGACAGAGCCCGACAGAGCCCGACAGAGCCCGACAGGGCCCGACAGGGCCCGTCAGAGCCCGACAGGTCCCGACAGGGCCCGACAGAGCCCGACAGAGCCCGACAGGGCCCGACAGGGCCCGACAGAGCCCGACAGAGCCCGACAGGGCCCAGTAGAGCCCGACAGAGCCCAGTAGAGCCCGACAGAGCCCGACAGAGCCCGACAGGGCCCGACAGAGCCCGACAGAGCCCGACAGGGCCCGACAGAGCCCGACAGGGCCCAGTAGAGCCCGACAGAGCCCGACAAAGCCCGACAGAGCCCGACAGAGCCCAGTAGAGCCGAATAGAGCCCGTCAGGGCCCGACAGGGCCCGACAGGGCCCAGTACAGCCCGACAGAGCCCGACAGAGCCCAGTAGAGCCCAGTAGAGCCCGACAGAGCCCGACAGAGCCCGACAGAGCCCGACAGAGCCTGACAGAGCCCGACAGAGCCCGACAGGGCCCGACAGGGCCCGACAGAGCCCGACAGGGCCCGACAGGGCCCAGTAGAGCCCGACAGAGCCCGACAGAGCCCGACAGAGCCCGACAGGGCCCGACAGAGCCCGACAGGGCCCGACAGGGCCCGACAGGGCCCGACAGAGCCCAGTAGAGCCCGACAGAGCCCGACAGAGCCCGACAGAACCCGACAGAGCCCGACAGAGCCCAGCAGAGCCCGACAGAGCCCATCAGGGCCCGACAGGGCCCAGTAGAGACCGACAGAGCCCGACAAAGCCCGACAGAGCCCGACAGAGCCCAGTAGAGCCCGACAGAACCCGACAGGGCCCGACAGAGCCCGACAGAGCCCGACAGAGCCCGACAGGGCCCGACAGAGCCCGACAGAGCCCGACAGAGCCCAGTAGAGCCCAGTAGAGCCCGACAGAGCCCGACAGAGCCCGACAGAGCCCGACAGGGCCCGACAGAGCCCGACAGTGCCCGACAGGGCCCAGTAGAGCCCGACAGAGCCCGACAGAGCCCGACAGGGCCCGACAGGGCCCGACAGAGCCCGACAGGGCCCGACAGGGCCCGACAGATCCCAGTAGAGCCCGACAGAGCCCGACAGAGCCCGGCAGAACCCGACAGAGCCCGACAGAGCCCAGTAGAGCCCGACAGAGCCCGACAGAGCCCGACAGAGCCCGACAGGGCCCGACAGGTCCCGACAGGGCCCAGTAGAGCCCGACAGAGCCCGACAGAGCCCGACAGGGCCCGACAGGGCCCAGAAGAGCCCGACAGAGCCCGACAGAGCCCGACAGAGCCCGACAGAACCCGACAGAGCCCGACAGAGCCCGACAGAGCCCGACAGGGCTTGACAGGGCCCGACAGAGCCCGACAGGGCCCGATAGAGCCCGACAGAGCCCGACAGGGCCCCACAGAGCCCGACAGAGCCCGACAGAGCCCGACAGAGCCCGACAGGGACCGACAGAGCCCGACAGAGCCCGACAGAGCCCGACAGGGCCCGACAGAGCCCGACAGAGCCCGACAGGGCCCAGTAGAGCCCAGTAGAACCCGACAGAGCCCAGTAGATCCCGACAGAGCCCGACAGAGCCCGACAGAGCCCGACAGGGCCCGACAGAGCCCGACAGGGCCCAGTAGAGCCCGACAGAGCCCGACAAATCCCGACAGAGCCCGACAGAGCCCAGTAGAGCCCGACAGAGCCCGACAGAGCCCGACAGGGCCCGACAGAGCCCGACAGAGCCCAGTAGAGCCCGACAGAGCCCGTCAGGGCCCGACAGGCCCCGACAGGGCCCAGTAGAGCCCGACAGAGCCCGACAGAGCCCAGTAGAGGCCGACAGAGCCGAGAGGGCCCGACAGAGCCCGACAGAACCCGACAGGGCCCAGTAGAGCCCGACAGAGCCCGACAGAGCCCGACAGAGCCCGACAGGGCCCGACAGAGCCCGACAGAGCCCGACAGAGCCCGACAGCGCCCGACAGGGCCCAGTAGAGCCCGACAGAGCCCGACAGAGCCCGACAGAGCCCGACAGGGCCCGACAGAGCCCGACAGGGCCCAGTAGAGCCCGACAGAGCCCAACAGGGCCCGACAGAGCCCGACAGAGCCCGACAGAGCCCGACAGGGCCCAGTAGAGCCCGACAGAGCCCGACAGAGCCCGACAGAGCCCGACAGGGCCCAGTAGAGCCCGACAGAGCCCGACAGAGCCCGACAGAGCCCAGTAGAGCCCGACAGAGCCCGACAGAGCCCGACAGAGCCCGACAGAGCCCGACAGCGCCCGACAGGGCCCAGTAGAGCCCGACAGAGCCCGAGAGAGCCCGACAGAGCCCGACAGGGCCCGACAGAGCCCGACAGAGCCCGACAGGGCCCGACAGAGCCCGACAGGGCCCAGTAGAGCCCGACAGAGCCCAACAGGGCCCGACAGAGCCCGACAGAGCCCGACAGGGCCCAGTAGAGCCCGACAGAGCCCGACAGAGCCCGACAGAGCCCGACAGGGCCCGACAGAGCCCGACAGAGCCCGACAGGGCCCGACAGGGCCCGACAGAGCCCGACAGAGCCCGACAGGGCCCGACAGAGCCCGACAGGGCCCAGTAGAGCCCGACAGAGCCCGACAGAGCCCGACAGGGCCCAGTAGAGCCCGACAGAGCCCAGTAGAGCCCAGTAGAGCCCGACAGAGCCCGACAGAGCCCGACAGAGCTCAACAGGGCCCGACAGGGCCCGACAGAGCCCGACAGAGCCCGACAGGGCCCAGTAGAGCCCGACAGAGCCCGACAGAGCCCGACAGAGCCCGACAGGGCCTGACAGAGCCCGACAGAGCCCGACAGGGCCCGACAGGGCCCGATAGAGCCCGACAGGGCCCGACAGAGCCCGACAGAGCCCGACAGGGCCCACAGAGCCCGAAAGAGCCCGACAAAGCCCAGTAGAGCCCGACAGAGCCCGACAGAGCCCGACAGGGCCCGACAGAGCCCAGTAGAGCCCGACAGAGCCCGACAGAGCCCGACAGAGCCCGACAGGGCCCGACAGAGCCCGACAGAGCCCGACAGGGCCCAGTAGAGCCCGAAAGAGCCCGACAGAGCCCGACAGAGCCCGACAGAGCCCAGTAGAGCCGGACAGAGCCCGACAGAGCCCGACAGGGCCCGACAGGGCCCGACAGGGCCCGACAGAGCCCGACAGGGCCCGACAGGGCCCGACAGAGCCCAGTAGAGCCCGACAGAGCCCGACAGAGCCCGACAGAGCCCGACAGGGCCCGACAGGGCCCGACAGGGCCCAGTAGAGCCCGACAGAGCCCGACAGAGCCCGACAGAGCCCGACAGGGCCCGACAGAGCCCGACAGGGCCCCACAGGGCCCGACAGGGCCCAGTAGAGCCCGACAGAGCCCGACAGAGCCCAACAGAGCCCGACAGGGCCCGACAGGGCCCAGTAGAGCCCGACAGAGCCCGACAGAGCCCGACAGAGCCCAGTAGAGCCCAGTAGAGCCCGACAGAGCCCGACACAGCCCGACAGAGCCCGACAGAGCCCGACAGGGCCCGACAGGGCCCGACAGGGCCCGACAGAGCCCGACAGAGCCCGACAGGGCCCGACAGAGACCGACAGAGACCGACAGAGCCCGACAGGGCCCAGTAGAACCCGACAGAGCCCGACAGAGCCCGACAGAACCCGACAGGGCCCAGTAGAGCCCGACAGAGCCCGACAGGGCCCGACAGAGCCCGACAGAGCCCGACAGAGCCCGACAGCGCCCGACAGGGCCCAGTAGAGCCCGACAGAGCCCGACAGAGACCGACAGGGCCCGACAGAGCCCGACAGAGCCCGACAGGGCCCGACAGGGCCCAGTAGAGCCCGACAGAGCCCAACAGGGCCCGACAGAGCCCGACAGAGCCCGACAGGGCCCAGTAGAGCCCGACAGAGCCCGACAGAGCCCGACAGAGCCCGACAGGGCCCGACAGAGCCCGACAGAGCCCGACAGGGCCCGACAGAGCCCGACAGAGCCCGACAGAGCCCGACAGGGCCCAGTAGAGCCCGACAGAGCCCGACAGAGCCCGACAGAGCCCAGTAGAGCCCGACAGAGCCCGACAGAGCCCGACAGAGGCTGACAGGGCCCGACAGAGCCCGACAGGGCCCGACAGGGCCCGACAGAGCCCAGTAGAGCCCGACAGAGCCCGACAGGGCCCGACAGAGCCCGACAGGGCCCAGTAGAGCCCGACAGAGCCCGACAGAGCCCAGTAGAGCCCAGTAGAGCCCGACAGAGCCCGACAGAGCCCGACAGAGCCCGACAGGGCCCGACAGGGCCCGACAGAGCCCGACAGAGCCCGACAGGGCCCGACAGGGCCCGACAGAGCCCGACAGGGCCCGACAGGGCCCAGTAGAGCCCGACAGAGCCCGACAGAGCCCAGTAGAGCCCAGTAGAGCCCGACAGGGCCCGACAGGGCCCGATAGGGCCCATTAGAGCCCGACAGAGCCCGACAGAGCCTGACAGAGCCCGACAGGGCCCGACAGGGCCCGACAGAGCCCGACAGAGCCCGACAGAGCCCGACAGAGCCCGACAGAGCCTGACAGGGCCCGACAGGGCCCGACAGAGCCCGACAGAGCCCGACAGAGCCCGACAGAGCCTGACAGAGCCCGACAGAGCCCGACAGGGCCCGACAGAGCCCGACAGGGCCCGACAGGGTCCGACAGAGCCCGACAGAGCCCGACAGGGCCCGACAGGGCCCGACAGAACCCGACAGAGCCCGACAGAGCCCGACAGAGCCCAGTAGAGCCCGACAGAGCCCGACAGAGCCCGACACAGCCCGACAGAGCCCGACAGGGCCCAACAGAGCCCGACAGGGCCCGACAGAGCCCGACAGAGCCCGACAGGGCCCGACAGAGCCCGACAGGGCCCAGTAGAGCCCGACAGAGCCCGATAGAGCCCGACAGGGCCCGACAGGGCCCAGTAGAGCCCGACAGAGCCCGACAGAGCCCGACAGGGCCCGACAGGGCCCGACAGAGCCCGACAGGGCCCGACAGGGCCCGACAGGGCCCAGTAGAGCCCGACAGAGCCCGACAGAGCCCAGTAGAGCCCAGTAGAGCCCGACAGGGCCCGAAAGGGCCCGACAGAGTCCGACAGAGCCCGACAGGGCCCAGTAGAGCCCGACAGAGCCCGACAGAGCCCGACAGGGCCCGACAGGGCCCGAAAGGGCCCGACAGAGCCCGACAGGGCCCAGTAGAGACCGATAGAGCCCGACAGAGCCCGACAGAGCCCGACAGGGCCCGACAGAGCCCGACAGGGCCCGACAGGGCCCGACAGAGCCCGACAGGGCCCGATAGAGCCCGACAGAGCCCGACAGAGCCCGACAGAGCCCGACAGGGCACGACAGAGCCCGACAGAGCCCGACAGGGCCCGACAGAGCCCGACAGAGCCCGACAGGGCCCGACAGGGCCCGACAGGGCCCGACAGGGTCCAGTAGAGCCCGACAGAGCCCAGTAGAGCCCAGTAGAGCCCGACAGAGCCCGACAGAGCCCGACAGAGCCCGACAGGGCCCGACAGGGCCCGACAGGGTCCAGTAGAGCCCGACAGAGCCTGACAGGGCCCGACAGAGCCCGACAGAGCCCGACAGGGCCCGACAGAGCCCGACCGAGCCCGACAGGGCCCGACAGAGCCCGACAGAGCCCGACAGGGCCCGACAGAGCCCGACAGAGCCCGACAGGGCCCGACAGGGCCCGACAGAGCCCGACAGGGCCCGACAGAGCCCGACAGAGCCCGACAGAGCCCGACAGGGCCCCACAGAGCCCGAAAGAGCCCGACAGGGCCCAGTAGAGCCCGACAGAGCCCGACAGAGCCCGACAGAGCCCAGTAGAGCCCGACAGAGCCCGACAGAGCCCGACAGGGCCCGACAGGGCCCGACAGAGCCCGACAGAGCCCAGTAGAGCCCGATAGAGCCCGACAGAGCCCGACAGAGCCCGACAGAGCCCAGTAGAGCCCGACAGAGCCCGACAGAGCCCGACAGGGCCCGACAGGGCCCGACAGAGCCCGACAGAGCCCGACAGAGCCCGACAGGGCCCGACAGGGCCCGACAGGGCCCAGTAGAGCCCGACAGAGCCCGACAGAGCCCGACAGAGCCCGACAGGGCCCGACAGGGCCCGACAGGGCCCAGTAGAGCCCGACAGAGCCCGACAGAGCCCGACAGAGCCCGACAGAACCCGACAGAGCCCGACAGAGCCCGAGAGGGCCCGACAGAGCCCGACAGGGCCCGATAGAGCCCGACAGAGCCCGACAGAGCCCGACAGGGCCCCACAGAGCCCGACAGAGCCCGACAGAGCCCGACAGAGCCCGACAGGGACCGACAGGGACCGACAGAGCCCGACAGAGCCCGACAGGGCCCGACAGAGCCCGACAGAGCCCGACAGAGCCCGACAGGGCCCAGTAGAGCCCAGTAGAACCCGACAGAGCCCAGTAGAGCCCGACAGAGCCCGACAGAGCCCGACAGAGCCCGATAGGGCCCGACAGACCCCGACAGGGCCCAGTAGAGCCCGACAGAGCCCGACAAAGCCCGACAGAGCCCGACAGAGCCCAGTAGAGCCCGACAGAGCCCGACAGAGCCCGACAGGGCCCGACAGAGCCCGACAGAGCCCAGTAGAGCCCGACAGAGCCCGTCAGGGCCCGACAGGCCCCGACAGGGCCCAGTAGAGCCCGACAGAGCCCGACAGAGCCCAGTAGAGGCCGACAGAGCCGAGAGGGCCCGACAGAGCCCGACAGAACCCGACAGGGCCCAGTAGAGCCCGACAGAGCCCGACAGAGCCCGACAGAGCCCGACAGGGCCCGACAGAGCCCGACAGAGCCCGACAGCGCCCGACAGGGCCCAGTAGAGCCCGACAGAGCCCGACAGAGCCCGACAGAGCCCAGTAGAGCCCGACAGAGCCCGACAGAGCCCGACAGAGGCTGACAGGGCCCGACAGAGCCCGACAGGGCCCGACAGGGCCCGACAGAGCCCAGTAGAGCCCGACAGAGCCCGACAGGGCCCGACAGAGCCCGACAGGGCCCAGTAGAGCCCGACAGAGCCCGACAGAGCCCAGTAGAGCCCAGTAGAGCCCGACAGAGCCCGACAGAGCCCGACAGAGCCCGACAGGGCCCGACAGGGCCCGACAGAGCCCGACAGAGCCCGACAGGGCCCGACAGGGCCCGACAGAGCCCGACAGGGCCCGACAGGGCCCAGTAGAGCCCGACAGAGCCCGACAGAGCCCAGTAGAGCCCAGTAGAGCCCGACAGGGCCCGACAGGGCCCGATAGGGCCCATTAGAGCCCGACAGAGCCCGACAGAGCCTGACAGAGCCCGACAGGGCCCGACAGGGCCCGACAGAGCCCGACAGAGCCCGACAGAGCCCGACAGAGCCCGACAGAGCCTGACAGGGCCCGACAGGGCCCGACAGAGCCCGACAGAGCCCGACAGAGCCCGACAGAGCCTGACAGAGCCCGACAGAGCCCGACAGGGCCCGA
Organism: Caloenas nicobarica; assembly: GCF_036013445.1. Taxonomy (NCBI): domain Eukaryota; kingdom Metazoa; phylum Chordata; class Aves; order Columbiformes; family Columbidae; genus Caloenas; species Caloenas nicobarica. The sequence goes on from NW_027017162.1 coordinate 217,348, forward strand.
CAGAGCCCGACAGGGCCCGACAGGGTCCGACAGAGCCCGACAGAGCCCGACAGGGCCCGACAGGGCCCGACAGAACCCGACAGAGCCCGACAGAGCCCGACAGAGCCCAGTAGAGCCCGACAGAGCCCGACAGAGCCCGACAGAGCCCGACAGAGCCCGACATGGCCCAACAGAGCCCGACAGGGCCCGACAGAGCCCGACAGAGCCCGACAGGGCCCGACAGAGCCCGACAGGGCCCAGTAGAGCCCGACAGAGCCCGATAGAGCCCGACAGGGCCCGACAGGGCCCAGTAGAGCCCGACAGAGCCCGACAGAGCCCGACAGGGCCCGACAGGGCCCGACAGAGCCCGACAGGGCCCGACAGGGCCCGACAGGGCCCAGTAGAGCCCGACAGAGCCCGACAGAGCCCAGTAGAGCCCAGTAGAGCCCGACAGGGCCCGACAGGGCCCGACAGAGTCCGACAGAGCCCGACAGGGCCCAGTAGAGCCCGACAGAGCCCGACAGAGCCCGACAGGGCCCGACAGGGCCCGAAAGGGCCCGACAGAGCCCGACAGGGCCCAGTAGAGACCGATAGAGCCCGACAGAGCCCGACAGAGCCCGACAGGGCCCGACAGAGCCCGACAGGGCCCGACAGGGCCCGACAGAGCCCGACAGGGCCCGATAGAGCCCGACAGAGCCCGACAGAGCCCGACAGAGCCCGACAGGGCACGACAGAGCCCGACAGAGCCCGACAGGGCCCGACAGAGCCCGACAGAGCCCGACAGGGCCCGACAGGGCCCGACAGGGCCCGACAGGGTCCAGTAGAGCCCGACAGAGCCCAGTAGAGCCCAGTAGAGCCCGACAGAGCCCGACAGAGCCCGACAGAGCCCGACAGGGCCCGACAGGGCCCGACAGGGTCCAGTAGAGCCCGACAGAGCCTGACAGGGCCCGACAGAGCCCGACAGAGCCCGACAGGGCCCGACAGAGCCCGACAGAGCCCGACAGGGCCCGACAGAGCCCGACAGAGCCCGACAGGGCCCGACAGAGCCCGACAGAGCCCGACAGGGCCCGACAGGGCCCGACAGAGCCCGACAGGGCCCGACAGAGCCCGACAGAGCCCGACAGAGCCCGACAGGGCCCCACAGAGCCCGAAAGAGCCCGACAGGGCCCAGTAGAGCCCGACAGAGCCCGACAGAGCCCGACAGAGCCCAGTAGAGCCCGACAGAGCCCGACAGAGCCCGACAGGGCCCGACAGGGCCCGACAGAGCCCGACAGAGCCCAGTAGAGCCCGATAGAGCCCGACAGAGCCCGACAGAGCCCGACAGAGCCCAGTAGAGCCCGACAGAGCCCGACAGAGCCCGACAGGGCCCGACAGGGCCCGACAGAGCCCGACAGAGCCCGACAGAGCCCGACAGGGCCCGACAGGGCCCGACAGGGCCCAGTAGAGCCCGACAGAGCCCGACAGAGCCCGACAGAGCCCGACAGGGCCCGACAGGGCCCGACAGGGCCCAGTAGAGCCCGACAGAGCCCGACAGAGCCCGACAGAGCCCGACAGAACCCGACAGAGCCCGACAGAGCCCGACAGGGCCCGACAGAGCCCGACAGGGCCCGATAGAGCCCGACAGAGCCCGACAGAGCCCGACAGGGCCCCACAGAGCCCGACAGAGCCCGACAGAGCCCGACAGAGCCCGACAGGGACCGACAGGGACCGACAGAGCCCGACAGAGCCCGACAGGGCCCGACAGAGCCCGACAGAGCCCGACAGAGCCCGACAGGGCCCAGTAGAGCCCAGTAGAACCCGACAGAGCCCAGTAGAGCCCGACAGAGCCCGACAGAGCCCGACAGAGCCCGATAGGGCCCGACAGACCCCGACAGGGCCCAGTAGAGCCCGACAGAGCCCGACAAAGCCCGACAGAGCCCGACAGAGCCCAGTAGAGCCCGACAGAGCCCGACAGAGCCCGACAGGGCCCGACAGAGCCCGACAGAGCCCAGTAGAGCCCGACAGAGCCCGTCAGGGCCCGACAGGCCCCGACAGGGCCCAGTAGAGCCCGACAGAGCCCGACAGAGCCCAGTAGAGGCCGACAGAGCCGAGAGGGCCCGACAGAGCCCGACAGAACCCGACAGGGCCCAGTAGAGCCCGACAGAGCCCGACAGAGCCCGACAGAGCCCGACAGGGCCCGACAGAGCCCGACAGAGCCCGACAGCGCCCGACAGGGCCCAGTAGAGCCCGACAGAGCCCGACAGAGCCCGACAGAGCCCGACAGGGCCCGACAGAGCCCGACAGAGCCCGACAGGGCCCAGTAGAGCCCGACAGAGCCCAACAGGGCCCGACAGAGCCCGACAGAGCCCGACAGAGCCCGACAGGGCCCAGTAGAGCCCGACAGAGCCCGACAGAGCCCGACAGAGCCCGACAGGGCCCGACAGAGCCCGACAGAGCCCGACAGGGCCCAGTAGAGCCCGACAGAGCCCGACAGAGCCCGACAGAGCCCGACAGAGCCCAGTAGAGCCCGACAGGGCCCGACAGAGCCCGACAGAGCCCGACAGCGCCCGACAGGGCCCAGTAGAGCCCGACAGAGACCGACAGAGCCCGACAGAGCCCGACAGAGCCCGACAGGGCCCAGTAGAGCCCGACAGAGCCCAACAGGGCCCGACAGAGCCCGACAGAGCCCGACAGAGCCCGACAGGGCCCAGTAGAGCCCGACAGAGCCCGACAGAGCCCGACAGAGCCCGACAGGGCCCGACAGAGCCCGACAGGGCCCGACAGGGCCCGACAGAGCCCGACAGGGCCCGACAGAGCCCGACAGGGCCCAGTAGAGCCCGACAGAGCCCGATAGAGCCCGACAGGGCCCGACAGGGCCCAGTAGAGCCCGACAGAGCCCGACAGAGCCCAGTAGAGCCCAGTAGAGCCCGACAGAGCCCGACAGAGCCCGACAGAGCCCGACAGGGCCCGACAGAGCCCGACAGAGCCCGACAGCGCCCGACAGGGCCCAGTAGAGCCCGACAGAGCCCGACAGAGCCCGACAGAGCCCGACAGGGCCCGACAGAGCCCGACAGAGCCCGACAGGGCCCAGTAGAGCCCGACAGAGCCCAACAGGGCCCGACAGAGCCCGACAGAGCCCGACAGAGCCCGACAGGGCCCAGTAGAGCCCGACAGAGCCCGACAGAGCCCGACAGAGCCCGACAGGGCCCGACAGAGCCCGACAGAGCCCGACAGGGCCCAGTAGAGCCCGACAGAGCCCGACAGAGCCCGACAGAGCCCGACAGAGCCCAGTAGAGCCCGACAGGGCCCGACAGAGCCCGACAGAGCCCGACAGCGCCCGACAGGGCCCAGTAGAGCCCGACAGAGACCGACAGAGCCCGACAGAGCCCGACAGAGCCCGACAGGGCCCAGTAGAGCCCGACAGAGCCCAACAGGGCCCGACAGAGCCCGACAGAGCCCGACAGAGCCCGACAGGGCCCAGTAGAGCCCGACAGAGCCCGACAGAGCCCGACAGAGCCCGACAGGGCCCGACAGAGCCCGACAGGGCCCGACAGGGCCCGACAGAGCCCGACAGGGCCCGACAGAGCCCGACAGGGCCCAGTAGAGCCCGACAGAGCCCGATAGAGCCCGACAGGGCCCGACAGGGCCCAGTAGAGCCCGACAGAGCCCGACAGAGCCCAGTAGAGCCCAGTAGAGCCCGACAGAGCCCGACAGAGCCCGACAGAGCCCGACAGGGCCCGACAGAGCCCGACAGAGCCCGACAGGGCCCGACAGAGCCCGACAGGGCCCAGTAGAGCCCGAAAGAGCCCGACAGAGCCCAGTAGAGCCCAGTAGAGCCCGACAGGGCCCGACAGGGCCCGACAGGGCCCATTAGAGCCCGACAGAGCCCGACAGAGCCTGACAGAGCCCGACAGGGCCCGACAGGGCCCGACAGAGTCCGACAGAGCCCGACAGGGCCCAGTAGAGCCCGACAGAGCCCGACAGAGCCCGACAGGGCCCGACAGGGCCCGACAGGGCCCAGTAGAACCCGATAGAGCCCGACAGAGCCCGACAGAGCCCGACAGAGCCCGACAGGGCCCGACAGGGCCCGACAGAGCCCGACAGGGCCCGACAGGGCCCGACAGAGCCCGACAGGGCCCGACAGGGTACGACAGAGCCCGACAGGGCCCGACAGGGCCCAGTAGAGCCCGACAGAGCCCGACAGAGCCCGACAGGTCCCGACAGGGCCCAGTAGAGCCCGACAGAGCCCGACAGAGCCCGACAGGGCCCAGTAGAGCCCAGTAGAGCCCGACAGAGCCCGACAGAGCCCGACAGGTCCCGACAGGGCCCAGTAGAGCCCAGTAGAGCCCGACAGAGCCCGACAGAGCCCGACAGGGCCCGACAGAGCCCGACAGGGCCCGACAGAGCCCGACAGAGCCCGACAGAGCCCGACAGGGCCCGACAGAGCCCGACAGAGCCCGACAGGGCCCAGTAGAGCCCGACAGAGCCCGACAGAGCCCGACAGAACCCGACAGGGCCCAGTAGAGCCCGACAGAGCCCGACAGGGCCCGACAGAGCCCGACAGAGCCCGACAGAGCCCGACAGCACCCGACAGGGCCCGACAGAGCCCGACAGAGCCCGACAGAGCCCGACAGGGCCCAGTAGAGCCCGACAGAGCCCGACAGAGCCCGACAGAGCCCGACAGGGCCCGACAGAGCCCGACAGAGCCCAACAGGGCCCGACAGAGCCCGACAGAGCCCGACAGGGCCCAGTAGAGCCCGACAGAGCCCGACAGAGCCCGACAGAGCCCGACAGAACCCAGTAGAGCCCGACAGAGCCCGACAGAGCCCGACAGAGGCCGACAGGGCCCGACAGAGCCCGACAGGGCCCGACAGAGCCCAGTAGAGCCCGACGGAGCCCGACAGGGCCCGACAGAGCCCGACAGGGCCCAGTAGAGCCCGACAGAGCCCGATAGAGCCCGACAGGGCCCGACAGGGCCCGACAGGGCCCAGTAGAGCCCGACAGAGCCCGACAGAGCCCAGTAGAGCCCAGTAGAGCCCGACAGAGCCCGACAGAGCCTGACAGAGCCCGACAGGGCCCGACAGGGCCCGACAGAGTCCGACAGAGCCCGACAGGGCCCAGTAGAGCCTGACAGAGCCCGACAGAGCCCGACAGGGCCCGACAGGGCCCGACAGGGCCCAGTAGAGCCCGATAGAGCCCGACAGAGCCCGACAGAGCCCGACAGAGCCCGACAGGGCCCGACAGAGCCCGACAGAGCCCGACAGGGCCCGACAGAGCCCGACAGGGCCTGATAGAGCCCGACAGGGCCCGACAGAGCCCGACAGGGCCCGACAGGGCACGACAGAACCTGACAGAGCCCGACAGGGCCCGACAGAGCCCGACAGAGCCCGACAGAGCCCGACAGGGCCCAGTAGAGCCCGACAGAGCCCAGTAGAGCCCAGTAGAGCCCGACAGAGCCCGACAGAGCCCGACAGAGCTCGACAGGGCCCGACAGGGCCCAGTAGAGCCCGACAGAGCCCGACAGGGCCCGACAGAGCCCGACAGAGCCCGACAGGGCCCGACAGAGCCCGACAGAGCCCGACAGGGCCCAGTAGAGCCCGACAGGGCCCAGTAGAGCCCGACAGAGCCCGACAGAGCCCGACAGGGCCCGACAGGGCCCGACAGGGCCCGACAGAGCCCGACAGGGCCCGACAGGGCCCGACAGAGCCCAGTAGAGCCCGACAGAGCCCGACAGAGCCCGACAGAGCCCGACAGGGCCCGACAGGGCCCGACAGGGCCCAGTAGAGCCCGACAGAGCCCGACAGAGCCCGACAGAGCCCGACAGGGCCCGACAGAGCCCGACAGGGCCCCACAGGGCCCGACAGGGCCCAGTAGAGCCCGACAGAGCCCGACAGAGCCCAACAGAGCCCGACAGGGCCCGACAGGGCCCAGTAGAGCCCGACAGAGCCCGACAGAGCCCGACAGAGCCCAGTAGAGCCCAGTAGAGCCCGACAGAGCCCGACACAGCCCGACAGAGCCCGACAGAGCCCGACAGGGCCCGACAGGGCCCGACAGGGCCCGACAGAGCCCGACAGAGCCCGACAGAGCCCGACAGGGCCCGACAGAGACCGACAGAGACCGACAGAGCCCGACAGGGCCCAGTAGAACCCGACAGAGCCCGACAGAGCCCGACAGAACCCGACAGGGCCCAGTAGAGCCCGACAGAGCCCGACAGGGCCCGACAGAGCCCGACAGAGCCCGACAGAGCCCGACAGCGCCCGACAGGGCCCAGTAGAGCCCGACAGAGCCCGACAGAGACCGACAGGGCCCGACAGAGCCCGACAGAGCCCGACAGGGCCCGACAGGGCCCAGTAGAGCCCGACAGAGCCCAACAGGGCCCGACAGAGCCCGACAGAGCCCGACAGGGCCCAGTAGAGCCCGACAGAGCCCGACAGAGCCCGACAGAGCCCGACAGGGCCCGACAGAGCCCGACAGAGCCCGACAGGGCCCGACAGAGCCCGACAGAGCCCGACAGAGCCCGACAGGGCCCAGTAGAGCCCGACAGAGCCCGACAGAGCCCGACAGAGCCCAGTAGAGCCCGACAGAGCCCGACAGAGCCCGACAGAGGCTGACAGGGCCCGACAGAGCCCGACAGGGCCCGACAGGGCCCGACAGAGCCCAGTAGAGCCCGACAGAGCCCGACAGGGCCCGACAGAGCCCGACAGGGCCCAGTAGAGCCCGACAGAGCCCAACAGGGCCCGACAGAGCCCGACAGAGCCCGACAGAGCCCGACAGGGCCCAGTAGAGCCCGACAGAGCCCGACAGAGCCCGACAGAGCCCGACAGGGCCCGACAGAGCCCGACAGAGCCCGACAGGGCCCAGTAGAGCCCGACAGAGCCCGACAGAGCCCGACAGAGCCCGACAGAGCCCAGTAGAGCCCGACAGGGCCCGACAGAGCCCGACAGAGCCCGACAGCGCCCGACAGGGCCCAGTAGAGCCCGACAGAGACCGACAGAGCCCGACAGAGCCCGACAGAGCCCGACAGGGCCCAGTAGAGCCCGACAGAGCCCAACAGGGCCCGACAGAGCCCGACAGAGCCCGACAGAGCCCGACAGGGCCCAGTAGAGCCCGACAGAGCCCGACAGAGCCCGACAGAGCCCGACAGGGCCCGACAGAGCCCGACAGGGCCCGACAGGGCCCGACAGAGCCCGACAGGGCCCGACAGAGCCCGACAGGGCCCAGTAGAGCCCGACAGAGCCCGATAGAGCCCGACAGGGCCCGACAGGGCCCAGTAGAGCCCGACAGAGCCCGACAGAGCCCAGTAGAGCCCAGTAGAGCCCGACAGAGCCCGACAGAGCCCGACAGAGCCCGACAGGGCCCGACAGAGCCCGACAGAGCCCGACAGCGCCCGACAGGGCCCAGTAGAGCCCGACAGAGCCCGACAGAGCCCGACAGAGCCCGACAGGGCCCGACAGAGCCCGACAGAGCCCGACAGGGCCCAGTAGAGCCCGACAGAGCCCAACAGGGCCCGACAGAGCCCGACAGAGCCCGACAGAGCCCGACAGGGCCCAGTAGAGCCCGACAGAGCCCGACAGAGCCCGACAGAGCCCGACAGGGCCCGACAGAGCCCGACAGAGCCCGACAGGGCCCAGTAGAGCCCGACAGAGCCCGACAGAGCCCGACAGAGCCCGACAGAGCCCAGTAGAGCCCGACAGGGCCCGACAGAGCCCGACAGAGCCCGACAGCGCCCGACAGGGCCCAGTAGAGCCCGACAGAGACCGACAGAGCCCGACAGAGCCCGACAGAGCCCGACAGGGCCCAGTAGAGCCCGACAGAGCCCAACAGGGCCCGACAGAGCCCGACAGAGCCCGACAGAGCCCGACAGGGCCCAGTAGAGCCCGACAGAGCCCGACAGAGCCCGACAGAGCCCGACAGGGCCCGACAGAGCCCGACAGGGCCCGACAGGGCCCGACAGAGCCCGACAGGGCCCGACAGAGCCCGACAGGGCCCAGTAGAGCCCGACAGAGCCCGATAGAGCCCGACAGGGCCCGACAGGGCCCAGTAGAGCCCGACAGAGCCCGACAGAGCCCAGTAGAGCCCAGTAGAGCCCGACAGAGCCCGACAGAGCCCGACAGAGCCCGACAGGGCCCGACAGAGCCCGACAGAGCCCGACAGGGCCCGACAGAGCCCGACAGGGCCCAGTAGAGCCCGAAAGAGCCCGACAGAGCCCAGTAGAGCCCAGTAGAGCCCGACAGGGCCCGACAGGGCCCGACAGGGCCCATTAGAGCCCGACAGAGCCCGACAGAGCCTGACAGAGCCCGACAGGGCCCGACAGGGCCCGACAGAGTCCGACAGAGCCCGACAGGGCCCAGTAGAGCCCGACAGAGCCCGACAGAGCCCGACAGGGCCCGACAGGGCCCGACAGGGCCCAGTAGAACCCGATAGAGCCCGACAGAGCCCGACAGAGCCCGACAGAGCCCGACAGGGCCCGACAGGGCCCGACAGAGCCCGACAGGGCCCGACAGGGCCCGACAGAGCCCGACAGGGCCCGACAGGGTACGACAGAGCCCGACAGGGCCCGACAGGGCCCAGTAGAGCCCGACAGAGCCCGACAGAGCCCGACAGGTCCCGACAGGGCCCAGTAGAGCCCGACAGAGCCCGACAGAGCCCGACAGGGCCCAGTAGAGCCCAGTAGAGCCCGACAGAGCCCGACAGAGCCCGACAGGTCCCGACAGGGCCCAGTAGAGCCCAGTAGAGCCCGACAGAGCCCGACAGAGCCCGACAGGGCCCGACAGAGCCCGACAGGGCCCGACAGAGCCCGACAGAGCCCGACAGAGCCCGACAGGGCCCGACAGAGCCCGACAGAGCCCGACAGGGCCCAGTAGAGCCCGACAGAGCCCGACAGAGCCCGACAGAACCCGACAGGGCCCAGTAGAGCCCGACAGAGCCCGACAGGGCCCGACAGAGCCCGACAGAGCCCGACAGAGCCCGACAGCACCCGACAGGGCCCGACAGAGCCCGACAGAGCCCGACAGAGCCCGACAGGGCCCAGTAGAGCCCGACAGAGCCCGACAGAGCCCGACAGAGCCCGACAGGGCCCGACAGAGCCCGACAGAGCCCAACAGGGCCCGACAGAGCCCGACAGAGCCCGACAGGGCCCAGTAGAGCCCGACAGAGCCCGACAGAGCCCGACAGAGCCCGACAGAACCCAGTAGAGCCCGACAGAGCCCGACAGAGCCCGACAGAGGCCGACAGGGCCCGACAGAGCCCGACAGGGCCCGACAGAGCCCAGTAGAGCCCGACGGAGCCCGACAGGGCCCGACAGAGCCCGACAGGGCCCAGTAGAGCCCGACAGAGCCCGATAGAGCCCGACAGGGCCCGACAGGGCCCGACAGGGCCCAGTAGAGCCCGACAGAGCCCGACAGAGCCCAGTAGAGCCCAGTAGAGCCCGACAGAGCCCGACAGAGCCTGACAGAGCCCGACAGGGCCCGACAGGGCCCGACAGAGTCCGACAGAGCCCGACAGGGCCCAGTAGAGCCTGACAGAGCCCGACAGAGCCCGACAGGGCCCGACAGGGCCCGACAGGGCCCAGTAGAGCCCGATAGAGCCCGACAGAGCCCGACAGAGCCCGACAGAGCCCGACAGGGCCCGACAGAGCCCGACAGAGCCCGACAGGGCCCGACAGAGCCCGACAGGGCCTGATAGAGCCCGACAGGGCCCGACAGAGCCCGACAGGGCCCGACAGGGCACGACAGAACCTGACAGAGCCCGACAGGGCCCGACAGAGCCCGACAGAGCCCGACAGAGCCCGACAGGGCCCAGTAGAGCCCGACAGAGCCCAGTAGAGCCCAGTAGAGCCCGACAGAGCCCGACAGAGCCCGACAGAGCTCGACAGGGCCCGACAGGGCCCAGTAGAGCCCGACAGAGCCCGACAGGGCCCGACAGAGCCCGACAGAGCCCGACAGGGCCCGACAGAGCCCGACAGAGCCCGACAGGGCCCAGTAGAGCCCGACAGGGCCCAGTAGAGCCCGACAGAGCCCGACAGAGCCCGACAGGGCCCGACAGGGCCCGACAGGGCCCGACAGAGCCCGACAGGGCCCGACAGGGCCCGACAGAGCCCAGTAGAGCCCGACAGAGCCCGACAGAGCCCGACAGAGCCCGACAGGGCCCGACAGGGCCCGACAGGGCCCAGTAGAGCCCGACAGAGCCCGACAGAGCCCGACAGAGCCCGACAGGGCCCGACAGAGCCCGACAGGGCCCCACAGGGCCCGACAGGGCCCAGTAGAGCCCGACAGAGCCCGACAGAGCCCAACAGAGCCCGACAGGGCCCGACAGGGCCCAGTAGAGCCCGACAGAGCCCGACAGAGCCCGACAGAGCCCAGTAGAGCCCAGTAGAGCCCGACAGAGCCCGACACAGCCCGACAGAGCCCGACAGAGCCCGACAGGGCCCGACAGGGCCCGACAGGGCCCGACAGAGCCCGACAGAGCCCGACAGAGCCCGACAGGGCCCGACAGAGACCGACAGAGACCGACAGAGCCCGACAGGGCCCAGTAGAACCCGACAGAGCCCGACAGAGCCCGACAGAACCCGACAGGGCCCAGTAGAGCCCGACAGAGCCCGACAGGGCCCGACAGAGCCCGACAGAGCCCGACAGAGCCCGACAGCGCCCGACAGGGCCCAGTAGAGCCCGACAGAGCCCGACAGAGACCGACAGGGCCCGACAGAGCCCGACAGAGCCCGACAGGGCCCGACAGGGCCCAGTAGAGCCCGACAGAGCCCAACAGGGCCCGACAGAGCCCGACAGAGCCCGACAGGGCCCAGTAGAGCCCGACAGAGCCCGACAGAGCCCGACAGAGCCCGACAGGGCCCGACAGAGCCCGACAGAGCCCGACAGGGCCCGACAGAGCCCGACAGAGCCCGACAGAGCCCGACAGGGCCCCGTAGAGCCCGACAGAGCCCGACAGAGCCCGACAGAGCCCAGTAGAGCCCGACAGAGCCCGACAGAGCCCGACAGAGGCTGACAGGGCCCGACAGAGCCCGACAGGGCCCGACAGGGCCCGACAGAGCCCAGTAGAGCCCGACAGAGCCCGACAGGGCCCGACAGAGCCCGACAGGGCCCAGTAGAGCCCGACAGAGCCCGACAGAGCCCAGTAGAGCCCAGTAGAGCCCGACAGAGCCCGACAGAGCCCGACAGAGCCCGACAGGGCCCGACAGGGCCCGACAGAGCCCGACAGAGCCCGACAGGGCCCGACAGGGCCCGACAGAGCCCGACAGGGCCCGACAGGGCCCAGTAGAGCCCGACAGAGCCCGACAGAGCCCAGTAGAGCCCAGTAGAGCCCGACAGGGCCCGACAGGGCCCGATAGGGCCCATTAGAGCCCGACAGAGCCCGACAGAGCCTGACAGAGCCCGACAGGGCCCGACAGGGCCCGACAGAGCCCGACAGAGCCCGACAGAGCCCGACAGAGCCTGACAGGGCCCGACAGGGCCCGACAGAGCCCGACAGAGCCCGACAGAGCCCGACAGAGCCTGACAGAGCCCGACAGAGCCCGACAGGGCCCGACAGAGCCCGACAGGGCCCGACAGGGTCCGACAGAGCCCGACAGAGCCCGACAGGGCCCGACAGGGCCCGACAGAACCCGACAGAGCCCGACAGAGCCCGACAGAGCCCAGTAGAGCCCGACAGAGCCCGACAGAGCCCGACAGAGCCCGACAGAGCCCGACAGGGCCCAACAGAGCCCGACAGGGCCCGACAGAGCCCGACAGAGCCCGACAGGGCCCGACAGAGCCCGACAGGGCCCAGTAGAGCCCGACAGAGCCCGATAGAGCCCGACAGGGCCCGACAGGGCCCAGTAGAGCCCGACAGAGCCCGACAGAGCCCGACAGGGCCCGACAGGGCCCGACAGAGCCCGACAGGGCCCGACAGGGCCCGACAGGGCCCAGTAGAGCCCGACAGAGCCCGACAGAGCCCAGTAGAGCCCAGTAGAGCCCGACAGGGCCCGACAGGGCCCGACAGAGTCCGACAGAGCCCGACAGGGCCCAGTAGAGCCCGACAGAGCCCGACAGAGCCCGACAGGGCCCGACAGGGCCCGAAAGGGCCCGACAGAGCCCGACAGGGCCCAGTAGAGACCGATAGAGCCCGACAGAGCCCGACAGAGCCCGACAGGGCCCGACAGAGCCCGACAGGGCCCGACAGGGCCCGACAGAGCCCGACAGGGCCCGATAGAGCCCGACAGAGCCCGACAGAGCCCGACAGAGCCCGACAGGGCACGACAGAGCCCGACAGAGCCCGACAGGGCCCGACAGAGCCCGACAGAGCCCGACAGGGCCCGACAGGGCCCGACAGGGCCCGACAGGGTCCAGTAGAGCCCGACAGAGCCCAGTAGAGCCCAGTAGAGCCCGACAGAGCCCGACAGAGCCCGACAGAGCCCGACAGGGTCCGACAGGGCCCGACAGGGTCCAGTAGAGCCCGACAGAGCCTGACAGGGCCCGACAGAGCCCGACAGAGCCCGACAGGGCCCGACAGAGCCCGACAGAGCCCGACAGGGCCCGACAGAGCCCGACAGAGCCCGACAGGGCCCGACAGAGCCCGACAGAGCCCGACAGGGCCCGACAGAGCCCGACAGAGCCCGACAGGGCCCGACAGGGCCCGACAGAGCCCGACAGGGCCCGACAGAGCCCGACAGAGCCCGACAGAGCCCGACAGGGCCCCACAGAGCCCGAAAGAGCCCGACAGGGCCCAGTAGAGCCCGACAGAGCCCGACAGAGCCCGACAGAGCCCAGTAGAGCCCGACAGAGCCCGACAGAGCCCGACAGGGCCCGACAGGGCCCGACAGAGCCCGACAGAGCCCAGTAGAGCCCGATAGAGCCCGACAGAGCCCGACAGAGCCCGACAGAGCCCAGTAGAGCCCGACAGAGCCCGACAGAGCCCGACAGGGCCCGACAGGGCCCGACAGAGCCCGACAGAGCCCGACAGAGCCCGACAGGGCCCGACAGGGCCCGACAGGGCCCAGTAGAGCCCGACAGAGCCCGACAGAGCCCGACAGAGCCCGACAGCGCCCGACAGGGCCCAGTAGAGCCCGACAGAGCCCGACAGAGCCCGACAGAGCCCGACAGAACCCGACAGAGCCCGACAGAGCCCGACAGGGCCCGACAGAGCCCGACAGGGCCCGATAGAGCCCGACAGAGCCCGACAGAGCCCGACAGGGCCCCACAGAGCCCGACAGAGCCCGACAGAGCCCGACAGAGCCCGACAGGGACCGACAGGGACCGACAGAGCCCGACAGAGCCCGACAGGGCCCGACAGAGCCCGACAGAGCCCGACAGAGCCCGACAGGGCCCAGTAGAGCCCAGTAGAACCCGACAGAGCCCAGTAGAGCCCGACAGAGCCCGACAGAGCCCGACAGAGCCCGATAGGGCCCGACAGACCCCGACAGGGCCCAGTAGAGCCCGACAGAGCCCGACAAAGCCCGACAGAGCCCGACAGAGCCCAGTAGAGCCCGACAGAGCCCGACAGAGCCCGACAGGGCCCGACAGAGCCCGACAGAGCCCAGTAGAGCCCGACAGAGCCCGTCAGGGCCCGACAGGCCCCGACAGGGCCCAGTAGAGCCCGACAGAGCCCGACAGAGCCCAGTAGAGGCCGACAGAGCCGAGAGGGCCCGACAGAGCCCGACAGAACCCGACAGGGCCCAGTAGAGCCCGACAGAGCCCGACAGAGCCCGACAGAGCCCGACAGGGCCCGACAGAGCCCGACAGAGCCCGACAGCGCCCGACAGGGCCCAGTAGAGCCCGACAGAGCCCGACAGAGCCCGACAGAGCCCGACAGGGCCCGACAGAGCCCGACAGAGCCCGACAGGGCCCAGTAGAGCCCGACAGAGCCCAACAGGGCCCGACAGAGCCCGACAGAGCCCGACAGAGCCCGACAGGGCCCAGTAGAGCCCGACAGAGCCCGACAGAGCCCGACAGAGCCCGACAGGGCCCGACAGAGCCCGACAGAGCCCGACAGGGCCCAGTAGAGCCCGACAGAGCCCGACAGAGCCCGACAGAGCCCGACAGAGCCCAGTAGAGCCCGACAGGGCCCGACAGAGCCCGACAGAGCCCGACAGCGCCCGACAGGGCCCAGTAGAGCCCGACAGAGACCGACAGAGCCCGACAGAGCCCGACAGAGCCCGACAGGGCCCGACAGAGCCCGACAGAGCCCGACAGGGCCCAGTAGAGCCCGACAGAGCCCAACAGGGCCCGACAGAGCCCGACAGAGCCCGACAGAGCCCGACAGGGCCCAGTAGAGCCCGACAGAGCCCGACAGAGCCCGACAGAGCCCGACAGGGCCCGACAGAGCCCGACAGGGCCCGACAGGGCCCGACAGAGCCCGACAGGGCCCGACAGGGCCCGACAGAGCCCGACAGGGCCCAGTAGAGCCCGACAGAGCCCGATAGAGCCCGACAGGGCCCGACAGGGCCCAGTAGAGCCCGACAGAGCCCGACAGAGCCCAGTAGAGCCCAGTAGAGCCCGACAGAGCCCGACACAGCCCGACAGAGCCCGACAGGGCCCGACAGAGCCCGACAGAGCCCGACAGGGCCCGACAGAGCCCGACAGGGCCCAGTAGAGCCCGAAAGAGCCCGACAGAGCCCAGTAGAGCCCAGTAGAGCCCGACAGGGCCCGACAGGGCCCGACAGGGCCCATTAGAGCCCGACAGAGCCCGACAGAGCCTGACAGAGCCCGACAGGGCCCGACAGGGCCCGACAGAGTCCGACAGAGCCCGACAGGGCCCAGTAGAGCCCGACAGAGCCCGACAGAGCCCGACAGGGCCCGACAGGGCCCGACAGGGCCCAGTAGAACCCGATAGAGCCCGACAGAGCCCGACAGAGCCCGACAGAGCCCGACAGGGCCCGACAGAGCCCGACAGAGCCCGACAGGGCCCGACAGGGCCCGACAGAGCCCGACAGGGCCCGACAGGGTACGACAGAGCCCGACAGGGCCCGACAGGGCCCAGTAGAGCCCGACAGAGCCCGACAGAGCCCGACAGGTCCCGACAGGGCCCAGTAGAGCCCGACAGAGCCCGACAGAGCCCGACAGGGCCCAGTAGAGCCCAGTAGAGCCCGACAGAGCCCGACAGAGCCCGACAGGTCCCGACAGGGCCCAGTAGAGCCCAGTAGAGCCCGACAGAGCCCGACAGAGCCCGACAGGGCCCGACAGAGCCCGACAGGGCCCGACAGAGCCCGACAGAGCCCGACAGAGCCCGACAGAGCCCGACAGGGCCCGACAGGGCCCGACAGGGCCCAGTAGAGCCCGACAGAGCCCGACAGAGCCCGACAGAACCCGACAGGGCCCAGTAGAGCCCGACAGAGCCCGACAGGGCCCGACAGAGCCCGACAGAGCCCGACAGCACCCGACAGGGCCCGACAGAGCCCGACAGAGCCCGACAGAGCCCGACAGGGCCCAGTAGAGCCCGACAGAGCCCGACAGAGCCCGACAGAGCCCGACAGGGCCCGACAGAGCCCGACAGAGCCCAACAGGGCCCGACAGAGCCCGACAGAGCCCGACAGGGCCCAGTAGAGCCCGACAGAGCCCGACAGAGCCCGACAGAGCCCGACAGAACCCAGTAGAGCCCGACAGAGCCCGACAGAGCCCGACAGAGGCCGACAGGGCCCGACAGAGCCCGACAGGGCCCGACAGAGCCCAGTAGAGCCCGACGGAGCCCGACAGGGCCCGACAGAGCCCGACAGGGCCCAGTAGAGCCCGACAGAGCCCGATAGAGCCCGACAGGGCCCGACAGGGCCCGACAGGGCCCAGTAGAGCCCGACAGAGCCCGACAGAGCCCAGTAGAGCCCAGTAGAGCCCGACAGAGCCCGACAGAGCCTGACAGAGCCCGACAGGGCCCGACAGGGCCCGACAGAGTCCGACAGAGCCCTACAGGGCCCAGTAGAGCCCGACAGAGCCCGACAGAGCCCGACAGGGCCCGACAGGGCCCGACAGGGCCCAGTAGAGCCCGATAGAGCCCGACAGAGCCCGACAGAGCCCGACAGAGCCCGACAGGGCCCGACAGAGCCCGACAGGGCCCGACAGAGCCCGACAGGGCCTGATAGAGCCCGACAGGGCCCGACAGAGCCCGACAGGGCCCGACAGGGCACGACAGAGCCTGACAGAGCCCGACAGGGCCCGACAGAGCCCGACAGAGCCCGACAGAGCCCGACAGGGCCCAGTAGAGCCCGACAGAGCCCAGTAGAGCCCAGTAGAGCCCGACAGAGCCCGACAGAGCCCGACAGAGCTCGACAGGGCCCGACAGGGCCCAGTAGAGCCCGACAGAGCCCGACAGGGCCCGACAGAGCCCGACAGAGCCCGACAGGGCCCGACAGAGCCCGACAGAGCCCGACAGGGCCCAGTAGAGCCCGACAGAGCCCGACAGGGCCCGACAGAGCCCGACAGGGCCCGACAGAGCCCGACAGAGCCCGACAGGGCCCCACAGAGCCCGACAGAGCCCGACAAAGCCCAGTAGAGCCCGACAGAGCCCGACAGAGCCCGACAGAGCCCGACAGAGCCCAGTAGAGCCCGACAGAGCCCGACAGAGCCCGACAGAGCCCGACAGGGCCCGACAGGGCCCGACAGAGCCCGACAGAGCCCGACAGGGCCCGACAGGGCCCGACAGGGCCCGACAGAGCCCGACAGAGCCCAGTAGAGCCCGACAGAGCCCGACAGAGCCCGACAGAGCCCGACAGGGCCCCACAGGGCCCGACAGGGCCCAGTAGATCCCGACAGAGCCCGACAGAGCCCGACAGAGCCCGACAGGGCCCGACAGAGCCCGACAGGGCCCGACAGGGCCCGACAGAGCCCAGTAGAGCCCGACAGAGCCCGACAGAGCCCGACAGAGCCCGACAGGTCCCGACAGGGCCCAGTAGAGCCCAGTAGAGCCCGACAGAGCCCGACAGAGCCCGACAGGGCCCGACAGAGCCCGACAGGGCCCGACAGAGCCCGACAGAGCCCGACAGAGCCCGACAGAGCCCGACAGGGCCCGACAGAGCCCGACAGAGCCCGACAGGGCCCAGTAGAGCCCGACAGAGCCCGACAGAGCCCGACAGAACCCGACAGGGCCCAGTAGAGCCCGACAGAGCCCGACAGGGCCCGACAGAGCCCGACAGAGCCCGACAGAGCCCGACAGCACCCGACAGGGCCCGACAGAGCCCGACAGAGCCCGACAGGGCCCAGTAGAGCCCGACAGAGCCCGACAGAGCCCGACAGAGCCCGACAGGGCCCGACAGAGCCCGACAGAGCCCAACAGGGCCCGACAGAGCCCGACAGAGCCCGACAGGGCCCAGTAGAGCCCGACAGAGCCCGACAGAGCCCGACAGAGCCCGACAGAACCCAGTAGAGCCCGACAGAGCCCGACAGAGCCCGACAGAGGCCGACAGGGCCCGACAGAGCCCGACAGGGCCCGACAGAGCCCAGTAGAGCCCGACGGAGCCCGACAGGGCCCGACAGAGCCCGACAGGGCCCAGTAGAGCCCGACAGAGCCCGATAGAGCCCGACAGGGCCCGACAGGGCCCGACAGGTCCCAGTAGAGCCCGACAGAGCCCGACAGAGCCCAGTAGAGCCCAGTAGAGCCCGACAGAGCCCGACAGAGCCTGACAGAGCCCGACAGGGCCCGACAGGGCCCGACAGAGTCCGACAGAGCCCGACAGGGCCCAGTAGAGCCCGACAGAGCCCGACAGAGCCCGACAGGGCCCGACAGGGCCCGACAGGGCCCAGTAGAGCCCGATAGAGCCCGACAGAGCCCGACAGAGCCCGACAGAGCCCGACAGGGCCCGACAGAGCCCGACAGAGCCCGACAGGGCCCGACAGAGCCCGACAGGGCCTGATAGAGCCCGACAGGGCCCGACAGAGCCCGACAGGGCCCGACAGGGCACGACAGAGCCCGACAGAGCCCGACAGGGCCCGACAGAGCCCGACAGAGCCCGACAGAGCCCGACAGGGCCCAGTAGAGCCCGACAGAGCCCAGTAGAGCCCAGTAGAGCCCGACAGAGCCCGACAGAGCCCGACAGAGCTCGACAGGGCCCGACAGGGCCCAGTAGAGCCCGACAGAGCCCGACAGGGCCCGACAGAGCCCGACAGAGCCCGACAGGGCCCGACAGAGCCCGACAGAGCCCGACAGGGCCCAGTAGAGCCCGACAGAGCCCGACAGGGCCCGACAGAGCCCGACAGGGCCCGACAGAGCCCGACAGGGCCCGACAGAGCCCGACAGAGCCCGACAGGGCCCCACAGAGCCCGACAGAGCCCGACAAAGCCCAGTAGAGCCCGACAGAGCCCGACAGAGCCCGACAGAGCCCGACAGAGCCCAGTAGAGCCCGACAGAGCCCGACAGAGCCCGACAGAGCCCGACAGGGCCCGACAGGGCCCGACAGAGCCCGACAGAGCCCGACAGAGCCCGACAGGGCCCAGTAGAGCCCGACAGAGCCCGACAGAGCCCAGTAGAGCCCGACAGAGCCCGACAGAGCCCGACAGGGCCCGACAGGGCCCGACAGAGCCCGACAGAGCCCGACAGAGCCCGACAGGGCCCGACAGGGCCCGACAGGGCCCGACAGAGCCCGACAGAGCCCAGTAGAGCCCGACAGAGCCCGACAGAGCCCGACAGAGCCCGACAGGGCCCGACAGGGCCCGACAGGGCCCAGTAGATCCCGACAGAGCCCGACAGAGCCCGACAGAGCCCGACAGGGCCCGACAGAGCCCGACAGGGCCCGACAGGGCCCGACAGAGCCCAGTAGAGCCCGACAGAGCCCGACAGAGCCCGACAGAGCCCGACAGGGCCCGACAGGGCCCGACAGGGCCCAGTAGAGCCCGACAGAGCCCGACAGGGCCCGACAGAGCCCGACAGGGCCCGACAGGGCCCGACAGAGCCCGACAGGGCCCGACAGGGTACGACAGAGCCCGACAGGGCCCGACAGGGCCCAGTAGGGCCCGACAGAGCCCGACAGAGCCCGACAGGGCCCGACAGGGCCCAGTAGAGCCCGACAGAGCCCGACAGAGCCCGACAGAGCCCAGTAGAGCCCAGTAGAGCCCGACAGAGCCTGACAGAGCCCGACAGGGCCCGACAGAGCCCGACAGGGCCCGACAGAGCCCGACAGAGCCCGACAGGGCCCGACAGAGCCCGACAGAGCCCGACAGAGCCCGACAGGGCCCAGTAGAGCCCGACAGAGCCCGACAGAGCCCGACAGAACCCGACAGGGCCCAGTAGAGCCCGACAGAGCCCGACAGGGCCCGACAGAGCCCGACAGAGCCCGACAGAGCCCGACAGCGCCCGACAGGGCCCGACAGAGCCCGACAGAGCCCGACAGAGCCCGACAGGGCCCAGTAGAGCCCGACAGAGCCCGACAGAGCCCGACAGGGCCCGACAGAGCCCGACAGAGCCCAACAGGGCCCGACAGAGCCCGACAGAGCCCGACAGGGCCCAGTAGAGCCCGACAGAGCCCGACAGAGCCCGACAGAGCCCGACAGAACCCAGTAGAGCCCGACAGAGCCCGACAGAGCCCGACAGAGGCCGACAGGGCCCGACAGAGCCCGACAGGGCCCGACAGGGCCCGACAGAGCCCGACAGGGCCCGACAGAGCCCAGTAGAGCCCGACAGAGCCCGACAGGGCCCGACAGAGCCCGACAGGGCCCAGTAGAGCCCGACAGAGCCCGATAGAGCCCGACAGGGCCCGACAGGGCCCAGTAGAGCCCAGTAGAGCCCGACAGAGCCCGACAGAGCCCGACAAGGCCCGACAGGGCCCGACAGAGCCCGACAGGGCCCGACAGGGCCCAGTAGAGCCCGACAGAGCCCGACAGAGCCCAGTAGAGCCCAGTAGAGCCCGACAGGGCCCGACAGGGCCCGACAGGGCCCATTAGAGCCCGACAGAGCCCGACAGAGCCTGACAGAGCCCGACAGGGCCCGACAGAGCCCGACAGAGCCCGACAGAGCCCGACAGGGCCCGACAGAGCCCGACAGAGCCCGACAGGGCCCGACAGAGCCCGACAGAGCCCGACAGGGCCCAGTAGAGCCCGACAGAGCCCGACAGAGCCCGACAGAGCCCGACAGAGCCCAGTAGAGCCCGACAGAGCCCGACAGAGCCCGACAGAGCCCGACAGGGCCCGACAGAGCCCGACAGGGCCCGACAGGGCCCGACAGAGCCCGACAGAGCCCGACAGGGCCCGACAGAGCCCGACAGGGCCCAGTAGAGCCCGACAGAGCCCGATAGAGCCCGACAGGGCCCGACAGGGCCCAGTAGAGCCCGACAGAGCCCGACAGAGCCCAGTAGAGCCCAGTAGAGCCCGACAGAGCCCGACAGAGCCCGACAGGGCCCGACAGAGCCCGACAGAGCCCGACAGGGCCCGACAGGGCCCGACAGGGCCCAGTAGAGCCCGAAAGAGCCCGACAGAGCCCAGTAGAGCCCAGTAGAGCCCGACAGGGCCCGACAGGGCCCGACAGGGCCCATTAGAGCCCGACAGAGCCCGACAGAGCCTGACAGAGCCCGACAGGGCCCGACAGGGCCCGACAGAGTCCGACAGAGCCCGACAGGGCCCAGTAGAGCCCGACAGAGCCCGACAGAGCCCGACAGGGCCCGACAGGGCCCGACAGGGCCCAGTAGAGCCCGATAGAGCCCGACAGAGCCCGACAGAGCCCGACAGGGCCCGACAGAGCCCGACAGAGCCCGACAGGGCCCGACAGGGCCCGACAGGGCCCGACAGGGCCCGATAGAGCCCGACAGGGACCGACAGAGCCCGACAGAGCCCGACAGGGCACGACAGAGCCCGACAGAGCCCGACATAGCCCGACAGAGCCCGACAGAGCCCAGTAGAGCCCGACAGAGCCCGACAGAGCCCGACAGAGCCCGACAGGGCCCGACAGGGCCCGACAGGGCCCGACAGAGCCCGACAGAGCCCGACAGGGCCCAGTAGAGCCCGACAGAGCCCGACAGAGCCCGACAGAGCCCAGTAGAGCCCGACAGAGCCCGACAGAGCCCGACAGGGCCCGACAGGGCCCGACAGGGCCCGACAGAGCCCGACAGGGCCCGACAGGGCCCGACAGAGCCCAGTAGAGCCCGACAGAGCCCGACAGAGCCCGACAGAGCCCGACAGGGCCCGAAAGGGCCCGACAGGGCCCAGTAGATCCCGACAGAGCCCGACAGAGCCCGACAGAGCCCGACAGAGCCCGACAGAGCCCGACAGGGCCCGACAGAGACCGAGAGGGCCCGACAGAGACCGAGAGGGCCCGACAGAGCCCAGTAGAGCCCGACAGAGCCCGACAGAGCCCGACAGGGCCCGACAGGGCCCGACAGGGCCCAGTAGAGCCCGACAGAGCCTGACAGGGCCCGACAGAGCCCGACAGAGCCCGACAGGGCCCGACAGAGCCCGACAGAGCCCGACAGGGCCCGACAGAGCCCGACAGAGCCCGACAGAGCCCGACAGGGCCCGACAGAGCCCGACAGAGCCCGACAGAGCCCGACAGGGCCCAACAGGGCCCGACAGAGCCCGACAGGGCCCGACAGAGCCCGACAGAGCCCGACAGAGCCCGACAGGGCCCCACAGAGCCCGAAAGAGCCCGACAGGGCCCAGTAGAGCCCGACAGAGCCCGACAGAGCCCAGTAGAGCCCAGTAGAGCCCGACAGAGCCCGACAGAGCCCGACAGGGCCCGACAGAGCCCGACAGAGCCCGACAGGGCCCGACAGGGCCCGACAGGGCCCAGTAGAGCCCGAAAGAGCCCGACAGAGCCCAGTAGAGCCCAGTAGAGCCCGACAGGGCCCGACAGGGCCCGACAGGGGCCCATTAGAGCCCGACAGAGCCCGACAGAGCCTGACAGAGCCCGACAGGGCCCGACAGGGCCCGACAGAGTCCGACAGAGCCCGACAGGGCCCAGTAGAGCCCGACAGAGCCCGACAGAGCCCCGACAGGGCCCGACAGGGCCCGACAGGGCCCAGTAGAGCCCGATAGAGCCCGACAGAGCCCGACAGAGCCCGACAGGGCCCGACAGAGCCCGACAGAGCCCGACAGGGCCCGACAGGGCCCGACAGGGCCCGACAGGGCCCGATAGAGCCCGACAGGGACCGACAGAGCCCGACAGAGCCCGACAGGGCACGACAGAGCCCGACAGAGCCCGACATAGCCCGACAGAGCCCGACAGAGCCCAGTAGAGCCCGACAGAGCCCGACAGAGCCCGACAGAGCCCGACAGGGCCCGACAGGGCCCGACAGGGCCCGACAGAGCCCGACAGAGCCCGACAGGGCCCAGTAGAGCCCGACAGAGCCCGACAGAGCCCGACAGAGCCCAGTAGAGCCCGACAGAGCCCGACAGAGCCCGACAGGGCCCGACAGGGCCCGACAGGGCCCGACAGAGCCCGACAGGGCCCGACAGGGCCCGACAGAGCCCAGTAGAGCCCGACAGAGCCCGACAGAGCCCGACAGAGCCCGACAGGGCCCGAAAGGGCCCGACAGGGCCCAGTAGATCCCGACAGAGCCCGACAGAGCCCGACAGAGCCCGACAGAGCCCGACAGAGCCCGACAGGGCCCGACAGAGACCGAGAGGGCCCGACAGAGACCGAGAGGGCCCGACAGAGCCCAGTAGAGCCCGACAGAGCCCGACAGAGCCCGACAGGGCCCGACAGGGCCCGACAGGGCCCAGTAGAGCCCGACAGAGCCTGACAGGGCCCGACAGCCGACAGAGCCCGACAGGCCCACAAGGCCCGACAGAGCCCGACAGGGCCCGACAGAGCCCGACAGAGCCCGACAGAGCCCGACAGGGCCCGACAGAGCCCGACAGAGCCCGACAGAGCCGACAGGGCCCAACAGGGCCCGACAGAGCCCGACAGGGCCCGACAGAGCCCGACAGAGCCCGACAGAGCCCGACAGGGCCCCACAGAGCCCGAAAGAGCCCGACAGGGCCCAGTAGAGCCCGACAGAGCCCGACAGAGCCCGACAGAGCCCGACAGAGCCCAGTAGAGCCCGACAGAGCCCGACAGAGCCCGACAGGGCCCGACAGGGCCCGACAGAGCCCGACAGGGCCCAGTAGAGCCCGACAGAGCCCGACAGAGCCCGACAGAGCCCGACAGAGCCCAGTAGAGCCCGACAGAGCCCGACAGAGCCCGACAGGGCCCGACAGGGCCTGACAGAGCCCGACAGAGCCCGACAGAGCCCGACAGGGCCCAGTAGAGCCCGATAGAGCCCGACAGAGCCCGACAGAGCCCGACAGAGCCCAGTAGAGCCCGACAGAGCCCGACAGAGCCCGACAGGGCCCGACAGGGCCCAACAGAGCCCGACAGAGCCCGACAGGGCCCGACAGGGCCCGACAGAGCCCAGTAGAGCCCGACAGAGCCCGACAGAGCCCGACAGAGCCCGACAGGGCCCGACAGGGCCCGACAGGGCCCAGTAGAGCCCGACAGAGCCCGACAGAGCCCGACAGAGCCCGACAGAACCCGACAGAGCCCGACAGGGCCCGACAGAGCCCGACAGGGCCCGATAGAGCCCGACAGAGCCCGACAGAGCCCGACAGGGCCCCACAGAGCCCGACAGAGCCCGACAGAGCCCGACAGGGACCGACAGAGCCCGACAGAGCCCGACAGAGCCCGACAGGGCCCGACAGAGCCCGACTTAGCCCGACAGAGCCCGACAGGGCCCAGTAGAGCCCAGTAGAACCCGACAGAGCCCAGTAGAGCCCGACAGAGCCCGACAGAGCCCGACAGAGCCCGACAGGGCCCGACAGAGCCCGACAGGGCCCAGTAGAGCCCGACAGAGCCCGACAGAGCCCGACAGAGCCCAGTAGAGCCCGACAGAGCCTGACAGAGCCCGACAGGGCCCGACAGGGCCCAGTAGAGCCCGACAGAGCCCGACAGAGCCCAGTAGAGCCCAGTAGAGCCCGACAGGGCCCGACAGGGCCCGACAGGGCCCATTAGAGCCCGACAGAGCCCGACAGAGCCTGACAGAGCCCGACAGGGCCCGACAGAGCCCGACAGAGCCCGACAGAGCCCGACAGAGCCTGACAGAGCCCGACAGAGCCCGACAGGGCCCGACAGAGCCCGACAGAGCCCGACAGGGCCCGACAGAGCCCGACAGAGCCCGACAGGGCCCGACAGAGCCCGACAGAGCCCGACAGGGCCCAGTAGAGCCCGACAGAGCCTGACAGAGCCCGACAGAGCCCGACAGAGCCCAGTAGAGCCCGACAGAGCCCGACAGAGCCCGACAGAGCCCGACAGGGCCCGACAGGGCCCGACAGGGCCCGACAGGGCCCGACAGAGCCCGACAGAGCCCGACAGGGCCCGACAGAGCCCGACAGGGCCCAGTAGAGCCCGACAGAGCCCGATAGAGCCCGACAGGGCCCGACAGGGCCCAGTAGAGCCCGACAGAGCCCGACAGAGCCCAGTAGAGCCCAGTAGAGCCCGACAGAGCCCGACAGAGCCCGACAGGGCCCGACAGAGCCCGACAGAGCCCGACATAGCCCGACAGAGCCTGACAGAGCCCGACAGGGCCCGACAGGGCCCGACAGAGTCCGACAGAGCCCGACAGGGCCCAGTAGAGCCCGACAGAGCCCGACAGAGCCCGACAGGGCCCGACAGGGCCCGACAGGGCCCGACAGAGCCCGACAGGGCCCAGTAGAGCCCGATAGAGCCCAACAGAGCCCGACAGAGCCCGACAGGGCCCGACAGAGCCCGACAGAGCCCGACAGGGCCCGACAGGGCCCGACAGGGCCCGACAGAGCCCGACAGAGCCCGACAGGGCACGACAGAGCCCGACAGAGCCCGACAGGGCCCGACAGAGCCCGACAGAGCCCGACAGAGCCCGACAGGGCCCAGTAGAGCCCGACAGAGCCCAGTAGAGCCCAGAAGAGCCCGACAGAGCCCGACAGAGCCCGACAGAGCCCGACAGGGCCCGACAGGGCCCGACAGGGCCCAGTAGAGCCCGACAGAGCCCAACAGGGCCCGACAGAGCCCGACAGAGCCCGACAGGGCCCGACAGAGCCCGACAGAGCCCGACAGGGCCCAGTAGAGCCCGACAGAGCCCGACAGAGCCCGACAGAGCCCGACAGGGCCCGACAGAGCCCGACAGAGCCCGACAGGGCCCAACAGGGCCCGACAGAGCCCGACAGGGCCCGACAGAGCCCGACAGAGCCCGACATAGCCCGACAGAGCCCGACAGAGCCCAGTAGAGCCCGACAGAGCCCGACAGAGCCCGACAGAGCCCGACAGGGCCCGACAGGGCCCGACAGAGCCCGACAGAGCCCGACAGGGCCCAGTAGAGCCCGACAGAGCCCGACAGAGCCCGACAGAGCCCGACAGAGCCCAGTAGAGCCCGACAGAGCCCGACAGAGCCCGACAGAGCCCGACAGGGCCCGACAGAGCCCGACAGAGCCCGACAGGGCCCGACAGGGCCCGACAGAGCCCAGTAGAGCCCGACAGAGCCCGACAGAGCCCGACAGAGCCCGACAGGGCCCGAAAGGGCCCGACAGGGCCCAGTAGAGCCCGACAGAGCCCGACAGAGCCCGACAGGGCCCGACAGAGACCGAGAGGGCCCGACAGGGCCCGACAGGGCCCGACAGAGCCCAGTAGAGCCCGACAGAGCCCGACAGAGCCCGACAGGGCCCGACAGGGCCCGACAGGGCCCAGTAGAGCCCGACAGAGCCTGACAGGGCCCGACAGAGCCCGACAGAGCCCGACAGGGCCCGACAGAGCCCGACAGAGCCCGACAGGGCCCGACAGAGCCCGACAGAGCCCGACAGAGCCCGACAGAGCCCGACAGGGCCCGACAGAGCCCGACAGAGCCCGACAGGGCCCAACAGGGCCCGACAGAGCCCGACAGAGCCCGACAGAGCCCGACAGGGCCCCACAGAGCCCGAAAGAGCCCGACAGGGCCCAGTAGAGCCCGACAGAGCCCGACAGAGCCCGACAGAGCCCAGTAGAGCCCGACAGAGCCCGACAGAGCCCGACAGGGCCCGACAGGGCCCGACAGAGCCCGACAGGGCCCAGTAGAGCCCGACAGAGCCCGACAGAGCCCGACAGAGCCCGACAGAGCCCAGTAGAGCCCGACAGAGCCCGACAGAGCCCGACAGGGCCCGACAGGGCCCGACAGAGCCCGACAGAGGCCCGACAGGGCCCAGTAGAGCCCGACAGAGCCCGACAGAGCCTGACAGAGCCCGACAGGGCCCGACAGAGCCCGACAGAGCCCGACAGAGCCCAGTAGAGCCCAGTAGAGCCCGACAGGGCCCGACAGGGCCCGACAGGGCCCATTAGAGCCCGACAGAGCCCGACAGAGCCTGACAGAGCCCGACAGGGCCCGACAGAGCCCGACAGAGCCCGACAGAGCCCGACAGAGCCTCACAGAGCCCGACAGAGCCCGACAGGGCCCGACAGAGCCCGACAGAGCCCGACAGGGCCCGACAGAGCCCGACAGAGCCCGACAGGGCCCGACAGGGCCCGACAGAGCCCGACAGAGCCCGACAGGGCCCAGTAGAGCCCGACAGAGCCCGACAGAGCCCGACAGAGCCCGACAGAGCCCAGTAGAGCCCGACAGAGCCCGACAGAGCCCGACAGAGCCCGACAGGGCCCGACAGAGCCCGACAGGGCCCGACAGGGCCCGACAGAGCCCGACAGAGCCCGACAGGGCCCGACAGAGCCCGACAGGGCCCAGTAGAGCCCGACAGAGCCCGATAGAGCCCGACAGGGCCCGACAGGGCCCAGTAGAGCCCGACAGAGCCCGACAGAGCCCAGTAGAGCCCAGTAGAGCCCGACAGAGCCCGACAGAGCCCGACAGGGCCCGACAGAGCCCGACAGAGCCCGACATAGCCCGACAGAGCCTGACAGAGCCCGACAGGGCCCGACAGGGCCCGACAGAGTCCGACAGAGCCCGACAGGGCCCAGTAGAGCCCGACAGAGCCCGACAGAGCCCGACAGGGCCCGACAGAGCCCAGTAGAGCCCGACAGAGCCCGACAGAGCCCGACAGAGCCCGACAGGGCCCGACAGGGCCCGACAGGGCCCAGTAGAGCCCGACAGAGCCCGACAGAGCCCGACAGAGCCGACAGAACCCGACAGAGCCCGACAGGGCCCGACAGAGCCCGACAGGCCCGATAGAGCCCGACAGAGCCCGACAGAGCCCGACAGGGCCCCACAGAGCCCGACAGAGCCCGACAGAGCCCGACAGGGACCGACAGAGCCCGACAGAGCCCGACAGAGCCCGACAGGGCCCGACAGAGCCCGACAGAGCCCGACAGAGCCCGACAGGGCCCAGTAGAGCCCAGTAGAACCCGACAGAGCCCAGTAGAGCCCGACAGAGCCCGACAGAGCCCGACAGAGCCCGACAGGGCCCGACAGAGCCCGACAGGGCCCAGTAGAGCCCGACAGAGCCCGACAGAGCCCGACAGAGCCCAGTAGAGCCCGACAGAGCCTGACAGAGCCCGACAGGGCCCGACAGGGCCCAGTAGAGCCCGACAGAGCCCGACAGAGCCCAGTAGAGCCCAGTAGAGCCCGACAGGGCCCGACAGGGCCCGACAGGGCCCATTAGAGCCCGACAGAGCCCGACAGAGCCTGACAGAGCCCGACAGGGCCCGACAGAGCCCGACAGAGCCCGACAGAGCCCGACAGAGCCTGACAGAGCCCGACAGAGCCCGACAGGGCCCGACAGAGCCCGACAGAGCCCGACAGGGCCCGACAGAGCCCGACAGGGCCCGACAGAGCCCGACAGAGCCCGACAGGGCCCAGTAGAGCCCGACAGAGCCCGACAGAGCCCGACAGAGCCCGACAGAGCCCAGTAGAGCCCGACAGAGCCCGACAGAGCCCGACAGGGCCCGACAGAGCCCGACAGGGCCCGACAGGGCCCGACAGAGCCCGACAGAGCCCGACAGGGCCCGACAGAGCCCGACAGGGCCCAGTAGAGCCCGACAGAGCCCGATAGAGCCCGACAGGGCCCGACAGGGCCCAGTAGAGCCCGACAGAGCCCGACAGAGCCCAGTAGAGCCCAGTAGAGCCCGACAGAGCCCGACAGAGCCCGACAGGGCCCGACAGAGCCCGACAGAGCCCGACAGAGCCCGACAGAGCCTGACAGAGCCCGACAGAGCCCGACAGGGCCCGACAGAGCCCGACAGAGCCCGACAGGGCCCGACAGAGCCCGACAGAGCCCGACAGGGCCCGACAGAGCCCGAAAGAGCCCGACAGGGCCCAGTAGAGCCCGACAGAGCCCGACAGAGCCCGACAGAGCCCGACAGAGCCCAGTAGAGCCCGACAGAGCCCGACAGAGCCCGACAGAGCCCGACAGGGCCCGACAGAGCCCGACAGGGCCCGACAGGGCCCGACAGAGCCCGACAGAGCCCGACAGGGCCCGACAGAGCCCGACAGGGCCCAGTAGAGCCCGACAGAGCCCGATAGAGCCCGACAGGGCCCGACAGGGCCCAGTAGAGCCCGACAGAGCCCGACAGAGCCCAGTAGAGCCCAGTAGAGCCCGACAGAGCCCGACAGAGCCCGACAGGGCCCGACAGAGCCCGACAGAGCCCGACATAGCCCGACAGAGCCTGACAGAGCCCGACAGGGCCCGACAGGGCCCGACAGAGCCCGACAGGGCCCAGTAGAGCCCGATAGAGCCCAACAGAGCCCGACAGAGCCCGACAGGGCCCGACAGAGCCCGACAGAGCCCGACAGGGCCCGACAGGGCCCGACAGGGCCCGACAGAGCCCGACAGAGCCCGACAGGGCACGACAGAGCCCGACAGAGCCCGACAGGGCCCGACAGAGCCCGACAGAGCCCGACAGAGCCCGACAGGGCCCAGTAGAGCCCGACAGAGCCCAGTAGAGCCCAGAAGAGCCCGACAGAGCCCGACAGAGCCCGACAGAGCCCGACAGGGCCCGACAGGGCCCGACAGGGCCCAGTAGAGCCCGACAGAGCCCAACAGGGCCCGACAGAGCCCGACAGAGCCCGACAGGGCCCGACAGAGCCCGACAGAGCCCGACAGGGCCCAGTAGAGCCCGACAGAGCCCGACAGAGCCCGACAGAGCCCGACAGGGCCCGACAGAGCCCGACAGAGCCCGACAGGGCCCAACAGGGCCCGACAGAGCCCGACAGGGCCCGACAGAGCCCGACAGAGCCCGACAGAGCCCGACAGAGCCTCACAGAGCCCGACAGAGCCCGACAGGGCCCGACAGAGCCCGACAGAGCCCGACAGGGCCCGACAGAGCCCGACAGAGCCCGACAGGGCCCGACAGGGCCCGACAGAGCCCGACAGAGCCCGACAGGGCCCAGTAGAGCCCGACAGAGCCCGACAGAGCCCGACAGAGCCCAGTAGAGCCCGACAGAGCCCGACAGAGCCCGACAGAGCCCGACAGGGCCCGACAGAGCCCGACAGGGCCCGACAGGGCCCGACAGAGCCCGACAGAGCCCGACAGGGCCCGACAGAGCCCGACAGGGCCCAGTAGAGCCCGACAGAGCCCGATATAGCCCGACAGGGCCCGACAGGGCCCAGTAGAGCCCGACAGAGCCCGACAGAGCCCAGTAGAGCCCAGTAGAGCCCGACAGAGCCCGACAGAGCCCGACAGGGCCCGACAGAGCCCGACAGAGCCCGACATAGCCCGACAGAGCCTGACAGAGCCCGACAGGGCCCGACAGGGCCCGACAGAGTCCGACAGAGCCCGACAGGGCCCAGTAGAGCCCGACAGAGCCCGACAGAGCCCGACAGGGCCCGACAGAGCCCAGTAGAGCCCGACAGAGCCCGACAGAGCCCGACAGAGCCCGACAGGGCCCGACAGGGCCCGACAGGGCCCAGTAGAGCCCGACAGAGCCCGACAGAGCCCGACAGAGCCCGACAGAACCCGACAGAGCCCGACAGGGCCCGACAGAGCCCGACAGGGCCCGATAGAGCCCGACAGAGCCCGACAGAGCCCGACAGGGCCCCACAGAGCCCGACAGAGCCCGACAGAGCCCGACAGGGACCGACAGAGCCCGACAGAGCCCGACAGAGCCCGACAGGGCCCGACAGAGCCCGACAGAGCCCGACAGAGCCCGACAGGGCCCAGTAGAGCCCAGTAGAACCCGACAGAGCCCAGTAGAGCCCGACAGAGCCCGACAGAGCCCGACAGAGCCCGACAGGGCCCGACAGAGCCCGACAGGGCCCAGTAGAGCCCGACAGAGCCCGACAGAGCCCGACAGAGCCCAGTAGAGCCCGACAGAGCCTGACAGAGCCCGACAGGGCCCGACAGGGCCCAGTAGAGCCCGACAGAGCCCGACAGAGCCCAGTAGAGCCCAGTAGAGCCCGACAGGGCCCGACAGGGCCCGACAGGGCCCATTAGAGCCCGACAGAGCCCGACAGAGCCTGACAGAGCCCGACAGGGCCCGACAGAGCCCGACAGAGCCCGACAGAGCCTGACAGAGCCCGACAGAGCCCGACAGGGCCCGACAGAGCCCGACAGAGCCCGACAGGGCCCGACAGAGCCCGACAGAGCCCGACAGGGCCCGACAGAGCCCGACAGAGCCCGACAGGGCCCAGTAGAGCCCGACAGAGCCCGACAGAGCCCGACAGAGCCCGACAGAGCCCAGTAGAGCCCGACAGAGCCCGACAGAGCCCGACAGAGCCCGACAGGGCCCGACAGAGCCCGACAGGGCCCGACAGGGCCCGACAGAGCCCGACAGAGCCCGACAGGGCCCGACAGAGCCCGACAGGGCCCAGTAGAGCCCGACAGAGCCCGATAGAGCCCGACAGGGCCCGACAGGGCCCAGTAGAGCCCGACAGAGCCCGACAGAGCCCAGTAGAGCCCAGTAGAGCCCGACAGAGCCCGACAGAGCCCGACAGGGCCCGACAGAGCCCGACAGAGCCCGACATAGCCCGACAGAGCCTGACAGAGCCCGACAGGGCCCGACAAGGCCCGACAGAGTCCGACAGAGCCCGACAGGGCCCAGTAGAGCCCGACAGAGCCCGACAGAGCCCGACAGGGCCCGACAGGGCCCGACAGGGCCCGACAGAGCCCGACAGGGCCCAGTAGAGCCCGATAGAGCCCAACAGAGCCCGACAGAGCCCGACAGGGCCCGACAGAGCCCGACAGAGCCCGACAGGGCCCGACAGGGCCCGACAGGGCCCGACAGAGCCCGACAGAGCCCGACAGGGCACGACAGAGCCCGACAGAGCCCGACAGGGCCCGACAGAGCCCGACAGAGCCCGACAGAGCCCGACAGGGCCCAGTAGAGCCCGACAGAGCCCAGTAGAGCCCAGAAGAGCCCGACAGAGCCCGACAGAGCCCGACAGAGCCCGACAGGGCCCGACAGGGCCCGACAGGGCCCAGTAGAGCCCGACAGAGCCCAACAGGGCCCGACAGAGCCCGACAGAGCCCGACAGGGCCCGACAGAGCCCGACAGAGCCCGACAGGGCCCAGTAGAGCCCGACAGAGCCCGACAGAGCCCGACAGAGCCCGACAGGGCCCGACAGAGCCCGACAGAGCCCGACAGGGCCCAACAGGGCCCGACAGAGCCCGACAGGGCCCGACAGAGCCCGACAGAGCCCGACATAGCCCGACAGAGCCCGACAGAGCCCAGTAGAGCCCGACAGAGCCCGACAGAGCCCGACAGAGCCCGACAGGGCCCGACAGGGCCCGACAGAGCCCGACAGGGCCCAGTAGAGCCCGACAGAGCCCGACAGGGCCCCACAGAGCCCGAAGGAGCCCGACAGGGCCCAGTAGAGCCCGACAGAGCCCGACAGAGCCCGACAGAGCCCAGTAGAGCCCGACAGAGCCCGACAGAGCCAGACAGGGCCCGACAGGGCCCGACAGAGCCCGACAGAGCCCGACAGGGCCCGACAGGGCCCGACAGAGCCCAGTAGAGCCCGACAGAGCCCGACAGGGCCCGACAGGGCCCAGTAGAGCCCGACAGAGCCCGACAGAGCCCGACAGAGCCCGACAGGGCCCGACAGGGCCCGACAGAGCCCGACAGGGCCCGACAGAGCCCGACAGGGCCCGACAGAGCCTGACAGAGCCCGACAGGGCCCAGTAGAGCCCGACAGAGCCCGACAGAGCCCGACAGAGCCCGACAGGGCCCGACAGGGCCCGACAGGGCCCGACAGAGCCCGACAGGGCCCAGTAGAGCCCGATAGAGCCCGACAGAGCCCGACAGAGCCCGACAGGGCCCGACAGAGCCCGACAGAGCCCGACAGGGCTCGACAGGGCCCGACAGAGCCCGACAGGGCCCGATAGAGCCCGACAGGGCCCGACAGAGCCCGACAGGGCCCGACAGGGCCCGACAGAGCCCGACAGGGCCCGACAGGGCCCGACAGAGCCCGACAGAGCCCGACAGGGCCCAGTAGAGCCCGACAGAGCCCAGTAGAGCCCAGTAGAGCCCGTCAGAGCCCGACAGAGCCCGACAGGGCCCGACAGGGCCCGACAGAGCCCGACAGGGCCCAGTAGAGCCCGACAGAGCCCGACAGAGCCCGACAGGGCCCAGTAGAGCCCGACAGAGCCCGACAGGGCCCGACAGAGCCCGACAGGGCCCAGTAGAGCCCGACAGAGCCCGACAGAGCCCGACAGGGCCCGACAGGGCCCGACAGGGCCCGACAGAGCCCGACAGGGCCCGACAGAGCCCGACAGGGCCCGACAGAGCCCGACAGAGCCCGACAGAGCCCGACAGGGCCCCACAGAGCCCGAAAGAGCCCGACAGGGCCCAGTAGAGCCCGACAGAGCCCGACAGAGCCCGACAGAGCCCAGTAGAGCCCGACAGAGCCCGACAGAGCCCGACAGGGCCCGACAGGGCCCGACAGAGCCCGACAGAGCCCGACAGGGCCCAGTAGAGCCCGACAGAGCCCGACAGAGCCCAGTAGAGCCCGACAGAGCCCGACAGAGCCCGACAGAGCCCGACAGGGCCCGACAGGGCCCGACAGAGCCCGACAGAGCCCGACAGGGCCCGACAGAGCCCAGTAGAGCCCGACAGAGCCCGACAGAGCCCGACAGAGCCCGACAGGGCCCGACAGGGCCCGACAGGGCCCAGTAGAGCCCGACAGAGCCCGACAGAGCCCGACAGGGCCCGACAGAGCCCGACAGGGCCCGACAGGGCCCGACAGGGCCCGACAGAGCCCAGTAGAGTCCGACAGAGCCCGACAGAGCCCGACAGAGCCCGACAGAGCCCGACAGAGCCCGACAGGGCCCGACAGGGCCCAGTAGAGCCCGACAGAGCCCGACAGAGCCCGACAGAGCCCGACAGGGCCCGACAGAGCCCGACAGAGCCCGACAGGGCCCGACAGAACCCGACAGGGCCCGACAGGGTACGACAGAGCCCGACAGGGCCCGACAGGGCCCAGTAGAGCCCGACAGAGCCCGACAGAGCCCGACAGAGCCCGACAGGGCCCGACAGGGCCCAGTAGAGCCCGACAGACCCCGACAGAGCCCGACAGAGCCCAGTAGAGCCCAGTAGAGCCCGACAGAGCCCGACAGAGCCCGACAGAGCCCGACAGGGCCCGACAGAGCCCGACAGGGCCCGACAGAGCCCGACAGAGCCCGACAGGGCCCGACAGAGCCCGACAGAGCCCGACAGGGCCCAGTAGAGCCCGACAGAGCCCGACAGAGCCCGACAGAACCCGACAGGGCCCAGTAGAGCCCGACAGAGCCCGACAGGGCCCGACAGAGCCCGACAGAGCCCGACAGAGCCCGACAGCGCCCGACAAGGCCCAGTAGAGCCCGACAGAGCCCGACAGAGCCCGACAGAGCCCGACAGGGCCCGACAGAGCCCGACAGAGCCCGACAGGGCCCGACAGGGCCCAGTAGAGCCCGACAGAGCCCAACAGGGCCCGACAGAGCCCGACAGAGCCCGACAGAGCCCGACAGAGCCCAGTAGAGCCCGACAGAGCCCGACAGAGCCCGACACAGCCCGACAGAGCCCGACAGAGCCCGACAGGGCCCGACAGAGCCCGACAGAGCCCGACAGGGCCCAGTAGAGCCCGACAGAGCCCGACAGAGCCCGACAGGGACCGACAGAGCCCGACAGAGCCCGACAGGGCCCGACAGGGCCCGACAGAGCCCGACAGAGCCCGACAGGGCCCGACAGAGCCCGACAGAGCCCGACAGAGCCCGACAGGGCCCAGTAGAGCCCAGTAGAACCCGACAGAGCCCAGTAGAGCCCGACAGAGCCCGACAGAGCCCGACAGAGCCCGACAGGGCCCGACAGAGCCCGACAGGGCCCAGTAGAGCCCAACAGAGCCCGACAAAGCCCGACAGAGCCCGACAGAGCCCAGTAGAGCCCGACAGAGCCCGACAGAGCCCGACAGGGCCCGACAGAGCCCGACAGAGCCCAGTAGAGCCCGACAGAGCCCGACAGGGCCCGACAGAGCCCGACAGAGCCCAGTAGAGCCCAGTAGAGCCCGACAGAGCCCGACAGAGCCCGACAGAGCTCGACAGGGCCCGACAGAGCCCGACAGGGCCCGACAGGGCCCGACAGAGCCCAGTAGAGCCCGACAGAGCCCGACAGAGCCCGACAGAACCCGACAGAGCCCGACAGAGCCCAGCAGAGCCCGACAGAGCCCATCAGGGCCCGACAGGGCCCAGTAGAGCCCGACAGAGCCCGACAGAGCCCGACAGAGCCCAGTAGAGCCCGACAGAGCCCGACAGGGCCCGACAGAGCCCGACAGAGCCCGACAGGGCCCAGTAGAGCCCGACAGAGCCCGACAGAGCCCGACAGGGCCCGAGAGCGCCCGACAGGGCCCGACAGAGCCCGACAGGGCCCAGTAGAGCCCGATAGAGCCCGACAGAGCCCGACAGAGCCCGACAGGGCCCGACAGGGCCCGACAGAGCCCGACAGGGCTCGACAGGGCCCGACAGAGCCCGACAGGGCCCGATAGAGCCCGACAGGGCCCGACAGAGCCCGACAGAGCCCGACAGGGCACGACAGAGCCCGACAGAGCCCGACAGGGCCCGACAGAGCCCGACAGAGCCCGACAGGGCCCAGTAGAGCCCGACAGAGCCCAGTAGAGCCCAGTAGAGCCCGTCAGAGCCCGACAGAGCCCGACAGAGCCCGACAGGGCCCGACAGGGCCCGACAGAGCCCGACAGGGCCCAGTAGAGCCCGACAGAGCCCGACAGAGCCCGACAGGGCCCAGTAGAGCCCGACAGAGCCCGACAGGGCCCGACAGAGCCCGACAGAGCCCGACAGGGCCCGACAGAGCCCGACAGGGCCCGACAGAGCCCGACAGAGCCCGACTGAGCCCGACAGGGCCCGACAGAGCCCGACAGGGCCCCACAGAGCCCGAAGGAGCCCGACAGGGCCCAGTAGAGCCCGACAGAGCCCGACAGAGCCCAGTAGAGCCCGACAGAGCCCGACAGAGCCCGACAGAGCCCGACAGGGCCCGACAGGGCCCGACAGAGCCCGACAGTGCCCGACAGGTCCCAGTAGAGCCCGACAGAGCCCGACAGAACCCGACAGAGCCCAGTAGAGCCCGACAGAGCCCGACAGAGCCCGACAGAGCCCGACAGGGCCCGACAGGGCCCGACAGAGCCCGACAGAGCCCGACAGGGCCCGACAGGGCCCGACAGGGCCCGACAGAGCCCAGTAGAGCCCGACAGAGCCCGACAGAGCCCGACAGAGCCCGACAGGGCCCGACAGGGCCCGACAGGGCCCAGTAGAGCCCGACAGAGCCCGACAGAGCCCGACAGAGCCCGACAGGGCCCGACAGGGCCCGACAGAGCCCGACAGGGCCCGACAGGGCCCGACAGGGCCCGACAGAGCCCAGTAGAGCCCGACAGAGCCCGACAGAGCCCGACAGAGCCCGACAGGGCCCGACAGGGCCCGACAGAGCCCGACAGGGCCCGACAGGGCCCGACAGAACCCGACAGGGCCCGACAGAGCCCGACAGGGCCCGACAGGGTACGACAGAGCCCGACAGGGCCCGACAGGGCCCAGTAGAGCCCGACAGAGCCCGACAGAGCCCGACAGAGCCCGACAGGGCCCGACAGGGCCCAGTAGAGCCCGACAGACCCCGACAGAGCCCGACAGAGCCCAGTAGAGCCCAGTAGAGCCCGACAGAGCCCGACAGAGCCCGACAGGGCCCGACAGAGCCCGACAGGGCCCGACAGAGCCCGACAGAGCCCGACAGGGCCCGACAGAGCCCGTCAGAGCCCGACAGAGCCCGACAGCGCCCGACAGGGCCCAGTAGAGCCCGACAGAGCCCGACAGAGCCCGACAGGGCCCGACAGAGCCCGACAGAGCCCGACAGGGCCCGACAGGGCCCAGTAGAGCCCGACAGAGCCCAACAGGGCCCGACAGAGCCCGACAGAGCCCGACAGAGCCCGACAGGGCCCAGTAGAGCCCGACAGAGCCCGACAGAGCCCGACAGAGCCCGACAGGGCCCGACAGGGCCCGACAGAGTCCGACAGAGCCCGACAGCGCCCGACAGAGCCCGACAGAGCCCGACAGAGCCCGACAGAGCCCGACAGGGCCCAGTAGAGCCCGACAGAGCCCGACAGAGCCCAGTAGAGCCCAGTAGAGCCCGACAGAGCCCGACAGAGCCCGACAGAGCCCGACAGAGCCCGACAGGGCCCGACAGAGCCCGACAGAGCCCGACAGGGCCCGACAGGGCCCGACAGGGCCCAGTAGAGCCCGACAGAGCCCGACAGAGCCCGACAGGGCCCGACAGGGCCCGACAGAGCCCAGTAGAGCCCGACAGAGCCCGACAGAGCCCGACAGAGCCCAGCAGAGCCCGACAGAGCCCATCAGGGCCCGACAGGGCCCAGTAGAGCCCGACAGAGCCCGACAAAGCCCGACAGAGCCCGACAGAGCCCAGTAGAGCCCGACAGAGCCCGACAGGGCCCAGTAGAGCCCGACAGAGCCCGACAGAGCCCAGTAGAGCCCAGTAGAGCCCGACAGAGCCCGACAGAGCCCGACAGAGCCCGACAGGGCCCGACAGAGCCCGACAGAGCCCGACAGGGCCCGACAGGGCCCGACAGGGCCCAGTAGATCCCGACAGAGCCCGACAGGGCCCGACAGAGCCCGACAGAGCCCGACAGAGCCCGACAGAGCCCGACAGGGCCCAGTAGAGCCCGACAGAGCCCGACAGAGCCCGACAGAGCCCGACAGGGCCCGACAGAGCCCGACAGAGCCCGACAGGGCCCGACAGAGCCCGACAGAGCCCGACAGAGCCCGACAGGGCCCCACAGAGCCCGAAAGAGCCCGACAGGGCCCAGTAGAGCCCGACAGAGCCCGACAGAGCCCGACAGAGCCCGACAGAGCCCGACAGGGCCCAGTAGAGACCGACAGAGCCCGACAGAGCCCGACAGAGGCCGACAGAGCCCAGTAGAGCCCGACAGAGCCCGACAGAGCCCGACAGGGCCCGACAGGGCCCGACAGAGCCCGACAGAGCCCGACAGGGCCCGACAGGGCCCGACAGAGCCCAGTAGAGCCCGACAGAGCCCGACAGGGCCCGACAGGGCCCAGTAGAGCCCGACAGAGCCCGACAGAGCCCGACAGAGCCCGACACAGCCCGACAGAGCCCGACAGAGCCCGACAGGGCCCGACAGAGCCCGACAGGGCCCGACAGAGCCCGACAGAGCCCGACAGAGCCCGACAGGGCCCAGTAGAGCCCGACAGAGCCCGACAGAGCCCGACAGAGCCCGACAGAGCCCGACAGAGCCCGACAGGGACCGACAGAGCCCGACAGAGCCCGACAGGGCCCGACAGGGCCCGACAGAGCCCGACAGAGCCCGACAGGCCCCGACAGAGCCCGACAGAGCCCGACAGGGCCCAGTAGAGTTCAGTAGAACCCGACAGAGCCCAGTAGAGCCCGACAGAGCCCGTCAGGGCCCGACAGAGCCCGACAGGGCCCAGTAGAGCCCAACAGAGCCCGACAAAGCCCGACAGAGCCCAGTAGAGCCCGACAGAGCCCGACAGAGCCCGACAGGGCCCGACAGAGCCCGACAGAGCCCAGTAGAGCCCGACAGATCCCGACAGAGCCCAGTAGAGCCCGACAGAGCCCGACAGGGCCCGACAGAGCCCGACAGAGCCCAGTAGAGCCCAGTAGAGCCCGACAGAGCCCGACAGAGCCCGACAGAGCCCGACAGGGCCCGACAGAGCCCGACAGGGCCCGACAGGGCCCGACAGAGCCCGACAGGGCCCGACAGGGCCCAGTAGAGCCCGACAGAGCCCGACAGAGCCCGACAGGGCCCGACAGGGCCCGACAGAGCCCAGTAGAGCCCGACAGAGCCCGACAGGGCCCGACAGAGCCCGACAGAACCCGACAGAGCCCGACAGAGCCCAGCAGAGCCCGACAGAGCCCATCAGGGCCCGACAGGGCCCAGTAGAGCCCGACAGAGCCCGACAGAGCCCGACAGAGCCCAGTAGAGCCCGACAGAGCCCGACAGGGCCCGACAGAACCCGACAGGGCCCGACAGAGCCCGACAGGGCCCGACAGGGTACGACAGAGCCCGACAGGGCCCGACAGGGCCCAGTAGAGCCCGACAGAGCCCGACAGAGCCCGACAGAGCCCGACAGGGCCCGACAGGGCCCAGTAGAGCCCGACAGACCCCGACAGAGCCCGACAGACCCCAGTAGAGCCCAGTAGAGCCCGACAGAGCCCGACAGAGCCCGACAGGGCCCGACAGAGCCCGACAGGGCCCGACAGAGCCCGACAGAGCCCGACAGGGCCCGACAGAGCCCGTCAGAGCCCGACAGAGCCCGACAGCGCCCGACAGGGCCCAGTAGAGCCCGACAGAGCCCGACAGAGCCCGACAGGGCCCGACAGAGCCCGACAGAGCCCGACAGGGCCCGACAGGGCCCAGTAGAGCCCGACAGAGCCCAACAGGGCCCGACAGAGCCCGACAGAGCCCGACAGAGCCCGACAGGGCCCAGTAGAGCCCGACAGAGCCCGACAGAGCCCGACAGAGCCCGACAGGGCCCGACAGAGCCCGACAGCGCCCGACAGCGCCCGACAGAGCCCGACAGAGCCCGACAGAGCCCGACAGAGCCCGACAGGGCCCAGTAGAGCCCGACAGAGCCCGACAGAGCCCAGTAGAGCCCAGTAGAGCCCGACAGAGCCCGACAGAGCCCGACAGAGCCCGACAGAGCCCGACAGGGCCCGACAGAGCCCGACAGAGCCCGACAGGGCCCGACAGGGCCCGACAGGGCCCAGTAGAGCCCGACAGAGCCCGACAGAGCCCGACAGAGCCCGACAGGGCCCGACAGGGCCCGACAGAGCCCAGTAGAGCCCGACAGAGCCCGACAGAGCCCGACAGAGCCCAGCAGAGCCCGACAGAGCCCATCAGGGCCCGACAGGGCCCAGTAGAGCCCGACAGAGCCCGACAAAGCCCGACAGAGCCCGACAGAGCCCAGTAGAGCCCGACAGAGCCCGACAGGGCCCGACAGGGCCCGACAGGGCCCAGTAATGCCCGACAGAGCCCGACAGAGCCCAGTAGAGCCCAGTAGAGCCCGACAGAGCCCGACAGAGCCCGACAGAGCCCGACAGGGCCCGACAGAGCCCGACAGAGCCCGACAGGGCCCGACAGGGCCCGACAGGGCCCAGTAGAGCCCGACAGAGCCCGACAGGGCCCGACAGAGCCCGACAGAGCCCGACAGAGCCCGACAGAGCCCGACAGGGCCCAGTAGAGCCCGACAGAGCCCGACAGAGCCCGACAGAGCCCGACAGGGCCCGACAGAGCCCGACAGAGCCCGACAGGGCCTGACAGAGCCCGACAGAGCCCGACAGAGCCCGACAGGGCCCCACAGAGCCCGAAAGAGCCCGACAGGGCCCAGTAGAGCCCGACAGAGCCCGACAGAGCCCGACAGAGCCCGACAGAGCCCGACAGAGCCCGACAGGGCCCAGTAGAGACCGACAGAGCCCGACAGAGCCCGACAGAGGCCGACAGAGCCCAGTAGAGCCCGACAGAGCCCGACAGAGCCCGACAGGGCCCGACAGGGCCCGACAGAGCCCGACAGAGCCCGACAGGGCCCGACAGGGCCCGACAGAGCCCAGTAGAGCCCGACAGAGCCCGACAGGGCCCGACAGGGCCCAGTAGAGCCCGACAGAGCCCGACAGAGCCCGACAGAGCCCGACACAGCCCGACAGAGCCCGACAGAGCCCGACAGGGCCCGACAGAGCCCGACAGGGCCCGACAGAGCCCGACAGAGCCCGACAGAGCCCGACAGGGCCCAGTAGAGCCCGACAGAGCCCGACAGAGCCCGACAGAGCCCGACAGAGCCCGACAGAGCCCGACAGGGCCCAGTAGAGCCCGACAGAGCCCGACAGAGCCCGACAGGGCCCGACAGAGCCCGACAGGGACCGACAGAGCCCGACAGAGCCCGACAGGGCCCGACAGGGCCCGACAGAGCCCGACAGGCCCCGACAGAGCCCGACAGAGCCCGACAGGGCCCAGTAGAGTTCAGTAGAACCCGACAGAGCCCAGTAGAGCCCGACAGAGCCCGTCAGGGCCCGACAGAGCCCGACAGGGCCCAGTAGAGCCCAACAGAGCCCGACAAAGCCCGACAGAGCCCAGTAGAGCCCGACAGAGCCCGACAGAGCCCGACAGGGCCCGACAGAGCCCGACAGAGCCCAGTAGAGCCCGACAGAGCCCGACAGAGCCCAGTAGAGCCCGACAGAGCCCGACAGGGCCCGACAGAGCCCGACAGAGCCCAGTAGAGCCCAGTAGAGCCCGACAGAGCCCGACAGAGCCCGACAGAGCCCGACAGGGCCCGACAGAGCCCGACAGGGCCCGACAGGGCCCGACAGAGCCCGACAGAGCCCGACAGGGCCCAGTAGAGCCCGACAGAGCCCGACAGAGCCCGACAGGGCCCGACAGGGCCCGACAGAGCCCAGTAGAGCCCGACAGAGCCCGACAGAGCCCGACAGAGCCCGACAGAACCCGACAGAGCCCGACAGAGCCCAGCAGAGCCCGACAGAGCCCATCAGGGCCCGACAGGGCCCAGTAGAGCCCGACAGAGCCCGACAGAGCCCGACAGAGCCCAGTAGAGCCCGACAGAGCCCGACAGGGCCCGACAGAGTCCGACAGAGCCCGACAGAGCCCAGTAGAGCCCGACAGAGCCCGTCAGGGCCCGACAGGGCCCGACAGGGCCCAGTAGAGCCCGACAGAGCCCGACAGAGCCCAGTAGAGCCCAGTAGAGCCCGACAGAGCCCGACAGAGCCCGACAGAGCCCGACAGGGCCCGACAGAGCCCGACAGGGCCCAGTAGAGCCCGACAGAGCCCGACAGAGCCCGACAGGGCCCGACAGAGCCCGACAGGGCCCGACAGGGCCCAGTAGAGCCCGATAGAGCCCGACAGAGCCCGACAGAGCCCGACAGAGCCCGACAGGGCCCGACAGGGCCCGACAGGGCCCGACAGGGCTCGACAGGGCCCGACAGAGCCCGACAGGGCCCGATAGAGCCCGACAGGGCCCGACAGAGCCCGACAGAGCCCGACAGGGCACGACAGAGCCCGACAGAGCCCGACAGGGCCCGACAGAGCCCGACAGAGCCCGACAGAGCCCGACAGGGCCCAGTAGAGCCCGACAGAGCCCAGTAGAGCCCAGTAGAGCCCGTCAGAGCCCGACAGAGCCCGACAGAGCCCGACAGGGCCCGACAGGGCCCGACAGGGCCCAGTAGAGCCCGACAGAGCCCGACAGGGCCCGACAGAGCCCGACAGGGCCCAGTAGAGCCCGACAGAGCCCGACAGAGCCCGACAGAGCCCGACAGGGCCCGACAGGGCCCGACAGAGCCCGACAGAGCCCGACAGGGCCCGACAGGGCCCGACAGAGCCCGACAGGGCCCGACAGAGCCCGACAGAGCCCGACAGGGCCCGACAGGGCCCGACAGAGCCCGACAGAGCCCGACAGGGCCCGACAGGGCCCGACAGAGCCCGACAGGGCCCGACAGAGCCCGACAGAGCCCGACAGAGCCCGAAAGAGCCCGACAGGGCCCAGTAGAGCCCGACAGAGCCCGACAGAGCCCGACAGAGCCCAGTAGAGCCCGACAGAGCCCGACAGAGCCCAGTAGAGCCCGACAGGGCCCGACAGAGCCCGACAGAGCCCGACAGGGCCCGACAGGGCCCGACAGGGCCCAGTAGAGCCCGACAGAGCCCGACAGAGCCCGATAGAGCCCGACAGGGCCCGACAGAGCCCGACAGAGCCCGACAGGGCCCGACAGGGCCCGACAGAGCCCGACAGGGCCCGACAGAGCCCGACAGAGCCCGACAGAGCCCGAAAGAGCCCGACAGGGCCCAGTAGAGCCCGACAGAGCCCGACAGAGCCCGACAGAGCCCAGTAGAGCCCGACAGAGCCCGACAGAGCCCAGTAGAGCCCGACAGGGCCCGACAGAGCCCGACAGAGCCCGACAGGGCCCGACAGGGCCCGACAGGGCCCAGTAGAGCCCGACAGAGCCCGACAGAGCCCGATAGAGCCCGACAGGGCCCGACAGAGCCCGACAGAGCCCGACAGGGCCCGACAGGGCCCGACAGAGCCCGACAGGGCCCGACAGGGCCCAGTAGAGCCCGACAGAGCCCGACAGAGCCCGACAGAGCCCGACAGGGCCCGACAGGGCCCAGTAGAGCCCGACAGACCCCGACAGAGCCCGACAGAGCCCAGTAGAGCCCAGTAGAGCCCGACAGAGCCCGACACAGCCCGACAGAGCCCGACAGAGCCCGACAGGGCCCGACAGGGCCCGACAGGGCCCGACAGAGCCCGACAGAGCCCGACAGGGCCCGACAGAGCCCGACAGAGCCCGACAGGGCCCAGTAGCGCCCGACAGAGCCCGACAGAGCCCGACAGAACCCGACAGGGCCCAGTAGAGCCCGACAGAGCCCGACAGGGCCTGACAGAGCCCGACAGAGCCCGACAGAGCCCGACAGCGCCCGAAAGGGCCCAGTAGAGCCCGACAGAGCCCGACAGAGCCCGACAGAGCCCGACAGGGCCCGACAGGGCCCGACAGAGCCCGACAGAGCCCGACAGGGCCCAGTAGAGCCCGACAGAGCCCAACAGGGCCCGACAGAGCCCGACAGAGACCGACAGAGCCCGACAGGGCCCAGTAGAGCCCGACAGAGCCCGACAGAGCCCGACAGAGCCCGACAGGGCCCGACAGAGTCCGACAGAGCCCGACAGCGCCCGACAGAGCCCGACAGAGCCCGACAGGGCCCGACAGGGCCCGACAGAGCCCGACAGGGCCCAGTAGAGCCCGACAGAGCCCGACAGAGCCCGACAGAGCCCGACAGGGCCCAGTAGAGCCCGACAGAGCCCGACAGAGCCCGACAGGGCCCGACAGGGCCCGACAGAGCCCGACAGGGCCCGACAGGGCCCGACAGAGCCCAGTAGAGCCCGACAGAGCCCGACAGAGGCCGACAGAGCCCGACAGGGCCCGACAGGGCCCAGTAGAGCCCGACAGAGCCCGACAGAGCCCGACAGAGCCCGACAGGGCCCGACAGGGCCCGACAGGGCCCGACAGGGCACGACAGAGCCCGACAGGGCCCGACAGGGCCCAGTAGAGCCCGACAGAGCCCGACAGAGCCCGACAGGGCCCGACAGGGCCCAGTAGAGCCCGACAGAGCCCGACAGAGCCCGACAGAGCCCAGTAGAGCCCAGTAGAGCCCGACAGAGCCCGACACAGCCCGACAGAGCCCGACAGAGCCCGACAGGGCCCGACAGAGCCCGACAGGGCCCGACAGAGCCCGACAGAGCCCGACAGAGCCCGACAGGGCCCAGTAGAGCCCGACAGAGCCCGACAGAGCCCGACAGAGGCCGACAGGGACCGACAGAGCCCGACAGAGCCCGACAGGGCCCGACAGGGCCCGACAGAGCCCGACAGAGCCCGACAGAGCCCGACAGGGCCCGACAGAGCCCGACAGAGCCCGACAGGGCCCAGTAGAGCCCAGTAGAACCCGACAGAGCCCAGTAGAGCCCGACAGAGCCCGACAGAGCCCGACAGGGCCCGACAGAGCCCGACAGAGCCCGACAGGGCCCGACAGAGCCCGACAGGGCCCAGTAGAGCCCGACAGAGCCCGACAAAGCCCGACAGAGTCCGACAGAGCCCAGTAGAGCCCGACAGAGCCCGACAGAGCCCGACAGGGCCCGACAGAGCCCGACAGAGCCCAGTAGAGCCCGACAGAGCCCGACAGAGCCTGACAGAGCCCGACAGAGCCCGACAGGGCCCAGTAGAGCCCGACAGGGCCCGACAGAGCCCAGTAGAGCCCAGTAGAGCCCTACAGAGCCCGACAGAGCCCGAAAGGGCCCGACAGAGCCCGACAGGGCCCGACAGAGCCCGACAGAGCCCGACAGGGCCCGACAGGGCCCGACAGAGCCCGACAGGGCCCGACAGGGCCCAGTAGAGCCCGACAGAGCCCGACAGAGCCCGACAGAGCCCGACAGGGCCCGACAGGGCCCGACAGAGC
Source organism: Caloenas nicobarica (assembly GCF_036013445.1). Classification (NCBI taxonomy): domain Eukaryota; kingdom Metazoa; phylum Chordata; class Aves; order Columbiformes; family Columbidae; genus Caloenas; species Caloenas nicobarica. The sequence continues at coordinate 261,597 of NW_027017162.1, forward strand.
CCCGTAGAGCCCGACAGAGCCCGACAGAACCCGACAGAGCCCGACAGGGCCCGACAGGGCCCAGTAGAGCCCGACAGAGCCCGACAGAGCCCGACAGAGCCCGACAGGGCCCGACAGGGCCCGACAGAGCCCAGTAGAGCCCGACAGAGCCCGACAGAGCCCGACAGAACCCGACAGAGCCCGACAGAGCCCAGCAGAGCCCGACAGAGCCCATCAGGGCCCGACAGGGCCCAGTAGAGCCCGACAGAGCCCGACAAAGCCCGACAGAGCCCGACAGAGCCCAGTAGAGCCCGACAGAGCCCGACAGGGCCCGACAGAGCCCGACAGAGCCCAGTAGAGCCCGACAGAGCCCGTCAGGGCCCGACAGGGCCCGACAGGGCCCAGTAGAGCCCGACAGAGCCCGACAGAGCCCAGTAGAGCCCAGTAGAGCCCGACAGAGCCCGACAGAGCCCGACAGAGCCCTACAGAGCCCGACAGGGCCCAGTAGAGCCCGACAGAGCCCGACAGAGCCCGACAGAGCCCGACAGGGCCCGACAGAGCCCGACAGGGCCCAATAGAGCCCAGTAGAGCCCGACAGAGCCCGACAGAGCCCTACAGAGCCCGACAGAGCCCAGTAGAGCCCAGTAGAGCCCGACAGAGCCCGACAGAGCCCGACAGAGCCCGACAAGGCCCGACAGAGCCCGACAGGGCCCAGTAGAGCCCGACAGAGCCCGACAGAGCCCGACAGAGCCCGACAGGGCCCGACAGAGCCCGACAGAGCCCGACAGAGCCCGACAGGGCCCGACAGAGCCCGACAGAGCCCCACAGAGCCCGACAGGGCCCCAGAGAGCCCGAAAGAGCCCGACAGGGCCCAGTAGAGCCCGACAGAGCCCGACAGAGCCCGACAGAGCCCAGTAGAGCCCGACAGAGCCCGACAGAGCCCGACAGGACCCGACAGAGCCCGACAGAGCCCGACAGAGCCCGACAGGGCCCAGTAGAGCCCGACATAGCCCGACAGAGCCCGACAGAGCCCGACAGAGCCCAGTAGAGCCCGACAGAGCCCGACAGAGCCCGACAGGGCCTGACAGGGCCCGACAGAGCCCGACAGAGCCGACAGGGCCCGACAGGGCCCAGTAGAGCCCGACAGAGCCCGACAGAGCCCGACAGGGCCCGACAGGGCCCGACAGGGCCCAGTAGACCCCGACAGAGCCCGACAGAGCCCGACAGGGCCCGACAGGGCCCGACAGAGCCCGAAGGGCCCGACAGAGCCCGACAGAGCCCGACAGGGCCCGACAGGGCCCAGTAGAGCCCGACAGAGCCCGACAGAGCCCGACAGAGCCCGACAGAGCCCGACAGGGCCGAGTAGAGCCCGACAGAGCCCGACAGAGCCCGACAGAGCCCAGTAGAGCCCAGTAGAGCCCGACAGAGCCCGACACAGCCCGACAGAGCCCGACAGAGCCCGACAGGGCCCGACAGGGCCCAGTAGATCCCGACAGAGCCCGACAGAGACCGACAGAGCCCGACAGAGCCCGACAGAGCCCGACAGAGCCCGACAGGCCCGACAGGGCCCGACAGAGCCCGACAGAGCCCGACAGAGCCCGACAGGGCCCGACAGGGCCACACAGAGCCCGACAGAGCCCGACAGGGCCCAGTAGAGCCCGACAGAGCCCAACAGGGCCCGACAGAGCCCGACAGAGACCGACAGAGCCCGACAGGGCCCAGTAGAGCCCGACAGAGCCCGACAGAGCCCGACAGGGCCCAACAGAGTGACAGAGCCCGACAGCGCCCGACAGAGCCCGACAGAGCCCGACAGGGCCCGACAGGCCCGACAGAGCCCGACAGGGCCAGTAGAGCCCGACAGAGCCCGACAGAGCCCGACAGAGCCCGACAGGGCCCAGTAGAGCCCGACAGAGCCCGACAGAGCCCGACAGAGCCCGACAGAGCCAGTAGAGCCCGACAGAGCCCGACAGAGCCCGACAGGGCCCGACAGGGCCCGACAGAGCCCGACAGGGCCCGACAGGGCCCGACAGAGCCCAGTAGAGCCCGACAGAGCCCGACAGAGGCCGACAGAGCCCGACAGGGCCCGACAGGGCCCAGTAGAGCCCGACAGAGCCCGACAGAGCCCGACAGAGCCCGACAGGGCCCGACAGAGCCCGACAGGGCCCGACAGGGCACGACAGAGCCCGACAGGGCCCGACAGGGCCCAGTAGAGCCCGACAGAGCCCGACAGAGCCCGACAGGGCCCGACAGGGCCCAGTAGAGCCCGACAGAGCCCGACAGAGCCCGACAGAGCCCAGTAGAGCCCAGTAGATCCCGACAGAGCCCGACACAGCCCGACAGAGCCCGACAGAGCCCGACAGGGCCCGACAGAGCCCGACAGGCCCGAACGAGCCCGACAGAGCCCGACAGAGCCCGACAGGGCCCAGTAGAGCCCGACAGAGCCCGACAGAGCCCGACAGAGGCCGACAGGGACGGACAGAGCCCGACAGAGCCCGACAGGGCCCGACAGGGCCCGACCAGAGCCCGACAGAGCCCGACAGAGCCCGACAGGGCCCGACAGAGCCCGACAGAGCCCGACAGGGCCCAGTAGAGCCCAGTTAGAACCCGACAGAGCCCAGTAGAGCCCGACAGAGCCCGACAGAGCCCAGTAGAGCCCGACAGAGCCCGACAGAGCCCGACAGGGCCCGACAGAGCCCGACAGAGCCCAGTAGAGCCCGACAGAGCCCGACAGAGCCTGACAGAGCCCGACAGAGCCCGACAGGGCCCAGTAGAGCCCGACAGGGCCCGACAGAGCCCAGTAGAGCCCAGTAGAGCCCGACAGAGCCCGACAGAGCCCGACAGGGCCCGACAGGGCCCGACAGGGCCCGACAGGGCCCAGTAGAGCCCGACAGAGCCCGACAGAGCCCGACAGAGCCCGACAGGGCCCGACAGGGCCCGACAGAGCCCCGTAGAGCCCGACAGAGCCCGACAGAACCCGACAGAGCCCGACAGGGCCCGACAGGGCCCAGTAGAGCCGACAGAGCCCGACAGAGCCCGACAGGGCCCGAAAGGGCCCGACAGAGCCCAGTAGAGCCCGACAGAGCCCGACAGAGCCCGACAGAACCCGACAGAGCCCGACAGAGCCCAGCAGAGCCCGACAGAGCCCATCAGGGCCCGACAGGGCCCAGTAGAGCCCGACAGAGCCCGACAAAGCCCGACAGAGCCCGACAGAGCCCAGTAGAGCCCGACAGAGCCCAACAGGGCCCGACAGAGCCCGACAGAGCCCGACAGAGCCCAGTAGAGCCCGACAGAGCCGTCAGGGCCGACAGGGCCCGACAGGGCCCAGTAGAGCCGACAGAGCCCGACAGAACCCGACAGAGCCCGACAGAGCCCAGCAGAGCCCGACAGAGCCCATCAGGGCCCGACAGGGCCCAGTAGAGCCCGACAGAGCCCGACAAAGCCCGGACAGAGCCCGACAGAGCCCAGTAGAGCCCGACAGAGCCCGACAGGGCCCGACAGAGCCCGACAGAGCCCGACAGAGCCCAGTAGAGCCCGACAGGGCCCGACAGGGCCCGACAGGGCCCAGTAGAGCCCGACAGAGCCCGACAGAGCCCAGTAGAGCCCAGTAGAGCCCGACAGAGCCCGACAGAGCCCGACAGAGCCCTACAGAGCCCGACAGGGCCCAGTAGAGCCCGACAGAGCCCGACAGAGCCCGACAGGGCCCAGTAGAGCCCAGTAGAGCCCGACAGAGCCCGACAGAGCCCGACAGAGCCCGACAGAGCCCAGTAGAGCCCAGTAGAGCCCGACAGAGCCCGACAGAGCCCGACAGGGCCCGACAGAGCCGACAGGGCCCAGTAGAGCCCGACAGAGCCCGACAGAGCCCGACAGAGCCCGACAGGGCCCGACAGAGCCCGACAGAGCCCGACAGAGCCCGACAGGGCCCGACAGAGCCCAGTAGAGCCCAGTAGAGCCCGACAGAGCCCGACAGAGCCCGAAAGAGCCCGACAGGGCCCAGTAGAGCCCGACAGAGCCCGACAGAGCCCGACAGAGCCCAGTAGAGCCCGACAGAGCCCGACAGAGCCCGACAGGACCCGACAGAGCCCGACAGAGCCCGACAGGGCCCAGTAGAGCCCGACATAGCCCGACAGAGCCCGACAGAGCCCGACAGAGCCCAGTAGAGCCCGACAGAGCCCGACAGAGCCCGACAGGGCCCGACAGGGCCCGACAGAGCCCGACAGAGCCCGACAGGGCCCGACAGGGCCCAGTAGAGCCCGACAGAGCCCGACAGAGCCCGACAGGGCCCGACAGGGCCCGACAGGGCCCAGTAGAGCCCGACAGAGCCCGACAGAGCCCGACAGGGCCCGACAGGGCCCGACAGGGCCCGACAGGGCCCGACAGAGCCCGACAGAGCCCGACAGGGCCCAGTAGAGCCCGACAGAGCCCGACAGAGCCCGACAGAGCCCGACAGAGCCCGACAGAGCCCGACAGGGCCCAGTAGAGCCCGACAGAGCCCGACAGAGCCCGACAGAGCCCAGTAGAGCCCAGTAGAGCCCGACAGAGCCCGACACAGCCCGACAGAGCCCGACAGAGCCCGACAGGGCCCGACAGAGCCCGACAGGGCCCGACAGAGCCCGACAGAGCCCGACAGGGCCCAGTAGATCCCGACAGAGCCCGACAGAGCCCGACAGAGCCCGACAGAGCCCGACAGGGCCCGACAGGGCCCGACAGAGCCCGACAGGGCCCGACAGGGCCGACAGAGCCCGACAGAGCCCGACAGGGCCCAGTAGAGCCCAGTAGAACCCGACAGAGACCAGTAGAGACCGACAGAGCCCGACAGAGCCCGACAGAGCCCGACAGGGCCCGACAGAGCCCGACAGGGCCCAGTAGAGCCCAACAGAGCCCGACAAAGCCCGACAGAGCCCGACAGAGCCCAGTAGAGCCCAGTAGAGCCCGACAGAGCCCGACAGGCCCGACAGAGCCCGACAGAGCCCAGTAGAGCCCGACAGAGCCCGTCAGGGCCCGACAGGGCCCGACAGGGCCCAGTAGAGCCCGACAGAGCCCGACAGAGCCCAGTAGAGCCCAGTAGAGCCCGACAGAGCCCGACACAGCCCGACAGAGCCCGACAGGGCCCGACAGAGCCCGACAGAGCCCGACAGGGCCCGGCAGGGCCCAGTAGAGCCCGACAGAGCCCGACAGAGCCCGACAGGGCGCGACAGGGCCCGACAGAGCCCGACAGGGCCCGACAGGGCCCCGACAGAGCCCAGTAGAGCCCGACAGAGCCCGACAGAACCCGACAGAGCCCGACAGAGCCCGACAGGGCCCGACAGGGCCCAGTAGAGCCCGACAGAGCCCGACAGAGCCCGACAGGGCCCGACAGGTCCCGACAGGGCCCAGTAGAGCCCGACAGAGCCCGACAGAGCCCGACAGAGCCCGACAGAGCCCGACAGGGCCCGACAGGGCCCAGAAGAGGCCCGACAGAGCCCGACAGAGCCCGACAGAGCCCGACAGAACCCGACAGAGCCCGACAGGGCCCGACAGGGCCCGACAGGGCCCGACAGAGCCCGACAGGGCCCGACAGAGCCCGACAGAGCCCGACAGAGCCCGACAGGGCCCCCACAGAGCCCGACAGAGCCCGACAGGGCCCAGTAGAGCCCGACAGAGCCCGACAGAGCCCGACAGAGCCCGACAGAGCCCAGTAGAGCCCGACAGAGCCCGACAGAGCCCGACAGGGCCCGACAGGGCCCGACAGAGCCCGACAGAGCCCGACAGGGCCCAGTAGAGCCCGACAGAGCCCGACAGAGCCCGACAGAGCCCAGTAGAGCCCGACAGAGCCCGACAGAGCCCGACAGGGCCCGACAGGCCCTGTCGGGCTCTGTCGGGCTCTGTCGGGCTCTACTGGGCTCTGTCGGGCTCTGTCGGGCTCTGTCGGGCTCTACTGGGCCCTGTCGGGCTCTGTCGGGCTCTGTCGGGCCCTGTCGGGCCCTGTCGGGCTCTGTCGGGCTCTGTCGGGCTCTACTGGGCTCTGTCGGGCTCTGTCGGGCTCTGTCGGGCTCTGTCGGGCTCTACTGGGCCCTGTCGGGCTCTGTCGGGCTCTGTGGGGCCCTGTCGGGCTCTGTCGGGCTCTGTCGGGCTCTGTCGGGCCCCTGTCGGGCTCTGTCGGGCCCTGTCGGGCCCTGTCGGGCCCTGTCGGGCTCTGTCGGGTTCTGTCGGGCTCTGTCGGCTCTGTCGGGCTCTGTCGGGCTCTTCTGGGCCCTGTCGGGCCCTGTCGGGCTCTGTCGGGCTCTGTCGGGCTCTGTCGGGCTCTGTCGGGCTCTACTGGGCCCTGTCGGGACCTGTCGGGCCCTGTCGGGCTCTGTCGGGCTCTGTCGGGCTCTACTGGGCCCTGTCGGGCCCTGTCGGGCTCTGTCGGGCTCTGTCGGGTTCTGTCGGGCTCTGTCGGGCTCTACTGGGCTCTGTCGGGCCCTGTCGGGCCCTGTCGGGCTCTGTCGGGCCCTGTCGCGCCCTGTCGGGCTCTGTCGGGCTCTGTCGGGCTCTACTGGGCCCTGCCGGGCCCTGTCGGGCTCTGTCGGGCTCTGTCGGGCCCTGTCGGGCTCTGTCGGGCTGTGTCGGGCTCTGTCGGGCTCTACTGGGCTCTACTGGGCTCTGTCGGGCTCTGTCGGGCTCTACTGGGCCCTGTCGGGCCCTGTCGGGCCCTGACGGGCTCTGTCGGGCTCTACTGGGCTCTGTCGGGCTCTGTCGGGCCCTGTCGGGCTCTGTCGGGCTCTACTGGGCTCTACTGGGCTCTGTCGGGCTCTGTCGGGCTTTGTCGGGCTCTGTTGGGCTCTACTGGGCCCTGTCGGGCTCTGTCGGGCCCTGTCGGGCTCTGTCGGGCTCTGTCGGGCTCTGTCGGTCTCTACTGGTCTCTGTCGGGTTCTACTGGGCTCTACTGGGCCCTGTCGGCTCTGTCGGGCTCTGTCGGGCCCTGTCGGGCCCTGTCGGGCTCTGTCGGGCTCTGTCGGGCCCTGTCGGGCTCTGTCGGGCTCTGTCGGGCTCTGTCGGGCTCTGTCGGGATCTACTGGGCCCTGTCGGGCTCTGTCGGGCTCTGTCGGGCCCTGTCGGGCTCTGTCGGGCCCTGTCGGGGCTCTGTCGGGCTCTGTCGGGCTGTGTCGGGCTCTGTCGGGCTCTACTGGGCTCTACTGGGCTCTGTCGGGCTCTGTCGGGCTCTGTCGGGCTCTACTGGGCCCTGTCGGGCTCTGTCGGGCTCTGTCGGGCTCTGTCGGGCTCTGTCGGGCTCTGTCGGGCTCTACTGGGCCCTGTCGGGCTCTGTCGGGCTCTGTCGGGCCCTGTCGGGCCCTGTCGGGCCCTGTCGGGCCCTGTCGGGCTCTGTCGGGCTCTGTCGGGCTCTACTGGGCCCTGTCGGGCCCTGTCGGGCCCTGTCGGCTCTGTCGGGCTCTGTCGGGCTCTACTGGGCCCTGTCGGGCCCTGTCGGGCTCTGTCGGGCTCTGTCGGGCCCTGTCGGGCCCTGTCGGGCTCTGTCGGGCTCTGTCGGGCTCTACTGGGCTCTGTCGGGCTCTGTCGGGCTCTGTCGGGCTATGTCGGGCTCTACTGGGCCCTGTCGGGCTCTGTCGGGCTCTGTCGGGTCCTGTCGGGCTCTGTCGGGCTCTGTCGGGCTCTACTGGGCTCTGTCGGGCTCTGTCGGGCTCTGTCGGGCTCTACTGGGCCCTGTCGGGCTCTTTCGGGCTCTGTCGGGCTCTGTCGGGCTCTACTGGGCTCTACTGGGCTCTGTCGGGCCCTGTCGGGCTCTGTCGGGCTCTGTCGGGCTCTGTCGGGCCCTGTCGGGCTCTGTCGGGCTCTGTCGGGCTCTGTCGGGCTCTACTGGGCCCTGTCGGGCTCTGTCGGGCCCTGTCGGGCTCTGTCGGGCTCTGTCGGGCTCTACTGGGCTCTACTGGGCTCTGTCGGGCTCTGTCGGGCTCTGTCGGGCTCTGTCGGGCTCTACTGGCTCTACTGGGCCTGTCGGGCTCTGTCGGGCTCTGTCGGGCTCTACTGGGCCCTGTCGGGCTCTGTAGGGCTCTGTCGGGCTCTGTCGGGCTCTGTCGGGGCTCTACTGGGCTCTACTGGGCTCTGTCGGGCTCTGTCGGGCTCTACTGGGCCCTGTCGGGCCCTGTCGGGCCTGTCGGGCTCTACTGGGCTCTGTCGGGCTCTGTCGGGCTCTGTCGGGCCCTGTCGGGCTCTGTCGGGCTCTACTGGGCTCTGTCGGGCTCTGTCGGGCTTTGTCGGGCTCTGTCGGGCTCTACTGGGCCCTGTCGGGCCCTGATGGGCTCTGTCGGGCTCTGCTGGGCTCTGTCGGGCTCTGTCGGGTTCTGTCGGGCTCTGTCGGGCTCTACTGGGCCCTGTCGGGCCCTGTCGGGCCCTGACGGGCTCTGTCGGGCTCTACTGGGCTCTGTCGGGCTCTGTCGGGCTCTGTCGGGCCCTGTTGGGCTCTGTCGGGCTCTACTGGGCTCTGTCGGGCTCTGTCGGGCTTTGTCGGGCTCTGTCGGGCTCTACTGGGCCCTGTCGGGCCCTGATGGGCTCTGTCGGGCTCTGCTGGGCTCTGTCGGGCTCTGTCGGGTTCTGTCGGGCTCTGTCGGGCTCTGTCGGGCTCTACTGGGCTCTGTCGGGCCCTTTCGGGCCCTGTCGGGCTCTGTCGGGCTCTGTCGGGCTCTACTGGGCCCTGTCGGGCCCTGTCGGGCTCTGTCGGGTTCTGTCGGGCTCTGTCGGGCTCTACGGGGCTCTGTCGGGCCCTGTCGGGCCCTGTCGGGCTCTGTCGGGCTCTGTCGGGCTCTGTCGGGCTCTACTGGGCCCTGTCGGGCCCTGTCGGGCCCTGTCGGGCCCTGTCGGGCTCTGTCGGGCTCTGTCGGGCTCTACTGGGCTCTACTGGGCTCTGTCGGGCCCTGTCGGGCTCTACTGGGCCCTGTCGGGCTCTGTCGGGCTCTGTCAGGCTCTGTCGGGCTCTGTCGGGCTCTACTGGCTCTGTCGGGCTCTGTCGGGCCCTGTCGGGCTCTGTCGGGCTCTGTCGGGCTCTACTGGGCTCTGTCGGGCTCTGTCGGGCTCTACTGGGCTCTGTCGGGTTCTACTGGGCTCTACTGGGCCCTGTCGGGCTCTGTCGGGCTCTGTCGGGCCCTGTCGGGCTCTGTCGGGCTCTGTCGGGCTCTGTCGGGCCCTGTCGGGCCCTGTCGGGCTCTGTCGGGCTCTGTCCGTCCCTGTCGGCCTCTGTCGGGCTCTGTCGGGCTCTGTCGGGCTCTACTGGGCCCTGTCGGGCTCTGTCGGGCTCTGTCGGGCTCTGTCGGGCCCTGTCGGGCTCTGTCGGGCCCTGTCGGGCTCTGTCGGGCTCTGTCGGGCTGTGTCGGGCTCTGTCGGGATCTACTGGGCTCTACTGGGCTCTGTCGGGCTCTGTCGGGCTCTGTCGGGCTCTACTGGGCCCTGTCGGGCCTGTCGGGCTCTGTCGGGGCTCTGTCGGGCTCTACTGGGCCCTGTCGGGCCCTGTCGGGCTCTGTCGTGCCCTGTCGGGCCCTGTCGGGCTCTGTCGGGCCCTGTCGGGCTCTGTCGGGCTCTGTCGGGCTCTGTCGGGCTCTACTGGGCCCCTGTCGGGCCCTGTCGGGCTCTGTCGGCCTCTGTCGGGCTCTGTCGGGCTCTACTGGGCTCTGTCGGGCCCTGTCGGGCCCTGTCGGGCTCTGTCGGGCCCTGTCGGGCCCTGTCGGGCTCTGTCGGGCTCTGTCGGGCTCTACTGGGCTCTGTCGGGCTCTGTCGGGCTCTGTCGGGCTCTGTCGGGCTCTACTGGGCCCTGTCGGGCTCTGTCGGGCTCTGTCGGGCTCTGTCGGGCTCTACTGGGCCCTGTCGGCTCTGTCGGGCCCTGTCGGGCCCTGTCGGGCTCTGTCGGGCTCTGTCGGGCGCTGTCGGGCTCTGTCGGACCTCTGTTGGGCCCTGTCGGGCTCTGTCGGGCTCTGTCGGGCTCTACTGGGCCCTGTCGGGCTCTGTCGGTCTCTGTCGGGCTCTGTCGGGCCCTGTTGGGCTCTGTCGGGCTCTACTGGGCCCTGTCGGGCTCTGTCGGGCTCTGTGTGGCCCTGTCGGGCCCTGTCGGGCTCTGTCGGGCTCTGTCGGGCTCTGTCGGCCCTGTCGGGCCCTGTCGGGCTCTGTCGGGCTCTGTCGGGCTCTGTCGGGCTCTGTCGGTCTCTGTCGGGCTCTGTCGGGATCTACTGGGCCCTGTCTGGGCCCTGTCGGGCTCTGTCGGGCTCTGTCGGGCTGTGTCGGGCTCTGTCGGGCTCTACTGGGCTCTACTGGGCTCTGTCGGGCTCTGTCGGGCTCTGTCGGGCTCTACTCGGCCCTGTCGGGCTCTGTCGGGCTCTGTCGGGCTCTGTCGGCTCTGTCGGGCTCTACTGGGCCCTGTCGGGCCCTGTCGGGCTCTGTCGGGCTCTGTCGGGCCCTGTCGGGCTCTGTCGGGCCCTGTCGGGCCCTGTCGGGCTCTGTCGGGCTCTGTCGGGGTCTACTGGGCCCTGTCGGGCCCTGTCGGGCCTGTCGGGCTCTGTCGGGCTCTGTCGGGCTCTACTGGGCCCTGTCGGGCCCTGTCGGGCTCTGTCGGGCTCTGTCGGGCCCTGTCAGGCCCTGTCGGGCTCTGTCGGGCTCTGTCGGGCTCTACTGGGCTCTGTCGGGCTCTGTCGGGCTCTGTCGGGCTATGTCGGGCTCTACTGGGCCCTGTCGGGCTCTGTCGGGCTCTGTCGGGCTCTGTCGGGTCCTGTCGGGCTCTGTCGGGCTCTGTCGGGCTCTACTGGGCTCTGTCGGGCTCTGTCGGGCTCTGTCGGGCTCTACTGGGCCCTGTCGGGCTCTTTCGGGCTCTCTGGGGCCCTGTCGGGCTCTGTGGGGCTCTGTCGGGCTCTGTCGGGCCCTGTCGGGCTCTGTCGGGCTCTGTCGGGCTCTGTCGGGCCCTGTCGGGCTCTGTCGGGCTCTGTCGGGCTCTGTCGGGCTCTACTGGGCCCTGTCGGGCTCTGTCGGGCCTTGTCGGGCTCTGTCGGGCTCTGTCGGGCTCTGTCGGGCTCTACTGGGCTCTACTGGGCTCTGTCGGGCTCTGTAGGGCTCTGTCGGGCTCTGTCGGGCTCTACGGGCTCTATTGGGCCCTGTCGGGCTCTGTCGGGCCCTGTCGGGCTCTGTCGGGCTCTGTCGGGCTCTGTCCGGGCTCTACTGGGCCCTGTCGGGCTCTGTAGGGCTCTGTCGGGCTCTGTCGGGCTCTGTCGGGCTCTACTGGGCTCTACTGGCTCTGTCGGGCTCTGTCGGGCTCTACTGGGCCCTGTCGGGCCCTGTCGGGCCCTGACGGGCTCTGTCGGGCTCTACTGGGCTCTGTCGGGCTCTGTCGGGCCCTGTCGGGCTCTGTCGGGCTCTACTGGGCTCTGTCGGGCTCTGTCGGGCTTTGTCGGGCTCTGTCGGGCTCTACTGGGCCCTGTCGGGCCCTGATGGGCTCTGTCGGGCTCTGCTGGGCTCTGTCGGGCTCTGTCGGGTTCTGTCGGGCTCTGTCGGGCTCTGTCGGGCTCTACTGGGCTCTGTCGGGCCCTGTCGGGCCCTGTCGGCTCTGTCGGGCTCTGTCGGGCTCTGTCGGGCTCTACTGGGCCCTGTCGGGCCCTGTCGGGCTCTGTCGGGTTCTGTCGGGCTCTGTCGGGCTCTACGGGGCTCTGTCGGGCCCTGTCGGGCCCTGTCGGGCTCTGTCGGGCTCTGTCGGGCTCTGTCGGGCTCTACTGGGCCCTGTCGGGCCCTGTCGGGCTCTGTCGGGCCCTGTCGGGCCCTGTCGGGCTCTGTCGGGCTCTGTCGGGCCCTGTCGGGCTCTGTCGGGCCCTTTCGGGCTCTGTCGGGCTCTGTAGGGCTCTACTGGGCTCTACTGGGCTCTGTCGGGCCCTGTCGGGCTCTACTGGGCCCTGTCGGGCTCTGTCGGGCTCTGTCAGGCTCTGTCGGGCTCTGTCGGGCTCTACTGGGCTCTGTCGGGCTCTGTCGGGCCCTGTCGGGCTCTGTCGGGCTCTGTCGGGCTCTACTGGGCTCTGTCGGACTCTGTCGGGCTTTGTCGGGCTCTGTCGGGCTCTACTGGGCCCTGTCGGGCTCTGTCGGGCCCTGTCGGGCCTCTGTCGGGCTCTGTCGGCCCTGTCGGGCCTCTGTCGGGCTCTGTCGGGCTCTACTGGGCTCTGTCGGGTTCTACTGGGCTCTACTGGGCCCCTGTCGGGCTCTGTCGGGCTCTGTCGGGCCCTGTCGGGCTCTGTCGGGCTCTGTCGGGCTCTGTCGGGCCCTGTCGGGCCCTGTCGGGCTCTGTCGGGCTCTGTCGGTCCCTGTCGGCCTCTGTCGGGCTCTGTCGGGCTCTGTCGGGCTCTACTGGGCCCTGTCGGGCTCTGTCGGGCTCTGTCGGGCTCTGTCGGGCCCTGTCGGGCTCTGTCGGGCCCTGTCGGGCTCTGTCGGGCTCTGTCGGGCTGTGTCGGGCTCTGTCGGGCTCTACTGGGCTCTACTGGGCTCTGTCGGGCTCTGTCGGCTCTGTCGGGCTCTACTGGGCCCTGTCGGGCCCTGTCGGGCTCTGTCGGGCTCTGTCGGGCTCTACTGGGCCCTGTCGGGCCCTGTCGGGCTCTGTCGTGCCCTGTCGGGCCCTGTCGGGCCCTGTCGGGCCCTGTCGGGCTCTGTCGGGCTCTGTCGGGCTCTGTCGGGCTCTACTGGGCCCTGTCGGGCCCTGTCGGGCTCTGTCGGCCTCTGTCGGGCTCTGTCGGGCTCTACTGGGCTCTGTCGGGCCCTGTCGGGCCCTGTCGGGCTCTGTCGGGCCCTGTCGGGCCCTGTCGGGCTCTGTCGGGCTCTGTCGGGCTCTACTGGGCCCTGTCGGGCTCTGTCGGGCTCTGTCGGGCTCTGTCGGGCTCTACTGGGCCCTGTCGGGCTCTGTCGGGCCCTGTCGGGCCCTGTCGGGCTCTGTCGGGCTCTGTCGGCGCTGTCGGGCTCTGTCGGACTCTGTCGGGCCCTGTCGGGCTCTGTCGGGCTCTGTCGGGCTCTGTCGGGCTCTACTGGGCCCTGTCGGGCTCTGTCGGTCTCTGTCGGGCTCTGTCGGGCCCTGTTGGGCTCTGTCGGGCTCTACTGGGCCCTGTCGGGCTCTGTCGGGCTCTGTCGGGCCCTGTCGGGCCCTGTCGGGCTCTGTCGGGCTCTGTCGGGCTCTGTCGGGCTCTACTGGGCCCTTTCGGGCGCTGTCGGGCTCTGTCGGGCTCTGTCGGGCTCTGTCAGGCCCTGTCGGGCTCTGTCGGGCTCTACTGGGCCCTGTCGGGTTCTGTCGGGCTCTGTCGGGCTCTGTCGGGCGCTACTGGGCCCTGTCGGGCTCTGTCGGGCTCTGTCGGGCCCTGTCGGGCTCTGTCGGGCTCTGTCCGGGCCCTGTCGGGCCCTGTCGGGCCCTGTCGGGCTCTGTCGGGCTCTGTCGGGCTGTGTCGGGCTCTGTCGGGCTCTACTGGGCTCTACTGGGCTCTGTCGGGCTCTGTCGGGGTCTGTCGGGCTCTACTGGGCCCTGTCGGGCCCTGTCGGGCTCTGTCGGGCTCTGTCGGGCTCTGTCGGGCTCTACTGGGCCCTGTCGGGCCCTGTCGGGCTCTGTCGGGCCCTGTCGGGCCCTGTCGGGCTCTGTCGGGCTCTGTCGGGCCCTGTCGGGCTCTATCGGGCTCTGTCGGGCTCTGTCGGCTCTACTGGGCCCTGTCGGGCCCTGTCGGGCCCTGTCGGGCTCTGTCGGGCTCTGTCGGGCCCTGTCGGGCTCTACTGGGCTCTGTCGGGCTCTGTCGGGCCTCTACTGGGCTCTGTCGGGCTCTGTCGGGCTCTGTCGGGCTCTACTGGGCCCTGTCGGGCTCTTTCGGGCTCTGTCGGGCTCTGTCGGGCTCTGTCGGGCCCTGTCGGGCTCTGTCGGGCCCTGTCGGGCCCTGTCGGGCTCTGTCGGGCTCTGTCGGGCCCTGTCGGGCTCTATCGGGCTCTGTCGGGCTCTGTCGGGCTCTACTGGGCCCTGTCGGGCCCTGTCGGGCCCTGTCGGGCTCTGTCGGGCTCTGTCGGGCCCTGTCGGGCTCTACTGGGCTCTGTCGGGCTCTGTCGGGCTCTACTGGGCTCTGTCGGGCTCTGTCGGGCTCTGTCGGGCTCTACTGGGCCCTGTCGGGCTCTTTCGGGCTCTGTCGGGCTCTGTCGGGCTCTGTCGGGCCCTGTCGGGCTCTGTCGGGCCCTGTCGGGCCCTGTCGGGCTCTGTCGGGCTCTGTCGGGCCCTGTCGGGCCCTGTCGGGCTCTGTCGGGCTCTGTCGGGCCCCTGTCGGGCTCTGTCGGGCCCTGTCGGGCCCTGTCGGGCTCTGTCGGGCTCTGTCGGGCCCTGTCGGGCCCTGTCGGGCTCTGTCGGGCTCTGTCGGGCTCTGTCGGGCTCTACTGGGCCCTGTCGGGCTCTGTCGGGCCCTGTCGGGCTCTGTCGGGCTCTACTGGGCCCTGTCGGGCCCTGTCGGGCCCTGTCGGGCTCTGTCGGGCTCTGTCGGGCTCTGACGGGCTCTACTGGCTCTACTGGGCTCTGTCGGGCTCTACTGGGCCCTGTCGGGCTCTGTCGGGCTCTGTCGGGCCTCTGTCGGGCCCTGTCGGGCTCTGTCGGGCTCTGTCGTGCCCTGTCGGGCTCTGTCGGGCTCTGTCGGGCCCTGTCGGGCTCTATCGGGCCCTGTCGGGCTCTGTCGGGCCCTGTCGAGCCCTGTCGGGCCCTGTCGGGCCCTGTCGGGCCCTGTCGGGCTCTGTCGGGCTCTGTCGGGCTCTGTCGGGCTCTATCGGGCTCTACTGGGCCCTGTCGGGCCCTGTCGGGCTCTGTCGGGCCCTGTCGGGCTCTGTCGGGCTCTGTCGGGCTCTACTGGGGCCCTGTCGGGCTCTGTCGGGCCCTGTCGGGCTCTGTCGGGCTCTGTCGGGCTCTGTCGGGCTCTACTGGGCTCTACTGGGCTCTGTCGGGCTCTGTCGGGCTCTACTGGGCCCTGTCGGGCCCTGTCGGGCCCTGACGGGCTCTGTCGGGCTCTACTGGGCTCTGTCGGGCTCTGTCGGACTCTGTCGGGCCCTGTCGGGCTCTGTCGGGCTCTACTGGGCTCTGTCGGGCTCTGTCGGGCTCTGTCGGGCTCTACTGGGCCCTGTCGGGCCCTGATGGGCTCTGTCGGGCTCTGCTGGGCTCTGTCGGGCTCTGTCGGGTTCTGTCGGCTCTGTCGGGCTCTGTCGGGCTCTGTCGGGCTCTACTGGGCTCTGTCGGGCCCTGTCGGGCCCTGTCGGGCTCTGTCGGGCTCTGTCGGGCTCTACTGGGCCCTGTCGGGCTCTGTCGGGCTCTGTCGGGCCTGTCGGGCCCTGTCGGGCTCTGTCGGGCCCTGTCGGGCTCTGTCGGGCTCTGTCGGGCTCTGTCGGGCTCTACTGGGCCTCTACTGGGCTCTGTCGGGCTCTGTCGGGCCCTGTCGGGCTCTGTCGGGCTCTACTGGGCTCTGTCGGGCTCTGTCGGGCTCTACTGGGCTCTGTCGGGCTCTGTCGGGCCCTGTCGGGCTCTGTCGGGCTCTGTCGGGCTCTACTGGGCTCTGTCGGGCTTTGTCGGGCTCTGTTGGGCTCTACTGGGCCCTGTCGGGCTCTGTCGGGCCCTGACGGGCTCTGTCGGGCTCTACTGGGCTCTGTCGGGTTCTACTGAACTCTACTGGGCCTGTCGGGCTCTGTCGGGCTCTGTCGGGGCCTGTCGGGCTCTGTCGGGCCCTGTCGGGCCCTGTCGGGCTCTGTCGGGCTCTGTCGGTCCCTGTCGGGCTCTGTCGGGCCCTGTCGGGCTCTGTCGGGCTCTGTCGGGCTCTACTGGGCCCTGTCGGGCTCTGTCGGGCTCTGTCGGGCTCTGTCGGGCTCTGTCGGGCTCTGTCGGGCTCTACTGGGCCCTGTCGGGCTCTGTCGGGCTCTGTCGGGCTCTGTCGGGCCCTGTCGGGCTCTGTCGGGCCCTGTCGGGCTCTGTCGGGCTCTGTCGGGCTGTGTCGGGGCTCTGTCGGGCTCTGTCGGGCTCTGTCGGGCTCTACTGGGCCCTGTCGGGCCCTGTCGGGCTCTGTCGGGCTCTACTGGGCTCTGTCGGGCCCTGTCGGGCCCTGTCGGGCTCTGTCGGGCTCTGTCGGGCCCTGTCGGGCCCTGTCGGGCTCTGTCGGGCTCTGTCGGGCTCTACTGGGCTCTGTCGGCCTCTGTCGGGCTCTGTCGGGCTCTGTCGGTCTCTACTGGGCCCTGTCGGGCTCTGTCGGGCTCTGTCGGGCTCTGTCGGGCTCTGTCGGGCCTCTGTCGGGCTCTACTGGGCCCTGTCGGGCTCTTTCGGGCTCTGTGGGGCCCTGTCGGGCTCTGTCGGGCTCTGTCGGGCTCTGTCAGGCCCTGTCGGGCCTCTGTCGGGCTCTGTCGGGCCCTGTCGGGCTCTGTCGGGCTCTGTCGGGCTCTGTCGGGCTCTATGGGCCCTGTCGGGCTCTGTCGGCTCTGTCGGGCTCTGTCGGGCTCTGTCGGGCCTCTGTCGGGCTCTACTGGGCCTGTCGGGCCCTGTCGGGCCCTGTCGGGCTCTGTCGGGCTCTGTCGGGCCCTGTCGGGCTCTGTCGGGCTCTGTCGGGCTCTGTCGGGCTCTACTGGGCTCTACTGGCTCTGTCGGGCTCTGTCGGGCATTACTGGGCCCTGTGGGCCCTGTCGGGCCCTGTCGGGCCTCTGTCGGGCTCTACTGGGCTCTGTCGGGCTCTGTCGGGCTTTGTCGGGCTCTGTCGGGCTCTACTGGGCCCTGTCGGGCCCCTGATGGGCTCTGTCGGGCTCTGCTGGGCTCTGTCGGGCTCTGTCGGGCTCTGTCGGGCTCTACTGGGCTCTGTCGGGCCCTGTCGGGCCCTGTCGGGCTCTGTCGGGCTCTGTCGGGCTCTGTCGGGCTCTACTGGGCCCTGTCGGGCTGTGGGCCTGTCGGGCTCTGGCGGGCTCTGTCGGGCCCTGTCGGGCTCTGTCCGGGCTCTGTCGGGCTCTGTCGGGCTCTGTCGGGCTCTACTGGGCTCTACTGGGCTCTGTCGGGCTCTGTCGGGCTCTGGGCCCTGTCGGGCTCTGTCGGGCTCTGTCGGGCTCTGTCGGCTCTGTCGGGGCGCTGTCGGGCGCTGTCGGGCTCTGTCGGGCCTGTCGGGCTCTGTCGGGCTCTGTCGGGCTCTGTCGGGCTCTACTGGGCCCTGTCGGGCTCTGTCGGGCTCTGTCGGGCTCTGTCGGGCCCTGTTGGGCTCTGTCGGGCTCTACTGGGCCCTGTCGGGCCCTGTCGGGCTCTGTCGGGCTCTGTCGGGCCCTGTCGGGCTCTGTCGGGCTCTGTCGGGCTCTACTGGGCCCTGTCGGGCGCTGTCGGGCTCTGTCGGGCTCTGACGGGCTCTGTCGGGCCCTGTCGGGCCTCTGTCGGGCTCTGTCGGGCCCTGTCGGGCTCTGTCGGGCCCTGTCGGGCTCTGTCGGGCTCTGTCGGCTCTACTGGGCTCTACTGGGGCTCTGTCGGGCTCTGTCGGGGTCTGTCGGGCCTCTACTGGCCCTGTGGGCCCTGTCGGGCCTCTGTCGGGCTCTGTCGGGCTCTGTCGGGCTCTACTGGGCCCTGTCGGGCCCTGTCGGGCTCTGTCGTACCCTGTCGGGCCCTGTCGGGCTCTGTCGGGCCCTGTCGGGTTCTGTCGGGCCCTGTCGGGCTCTGTCGGGCTCTACTGGGCTCTGTCGGGCTCTGTCGGCTCTGTCGGGCTCTACTGGGCCCTGTCGGGCCCTGATGGGCTCTGTCGGGCTCTGCTGGGCTCTGTCGGGCTCTGTCGGGTTCTGTCGGGCTCTGTCGGGCCCTGTCGGGCTCTGTCGGGCTCTACTGGGCTCTGTCGGGCCCCTGTCGGGCCCTGTCGGGCTCTGTCGGGCTCTGTCGGGCTCTACTGGGCCCTGTCGGGCCCTGTCGGGCTCTGTCGGGCCCTGTCGGGCCCTGTCGGGCTCTGTCGGGCCCTGTCGGGCTCTGTCGGGCTCTGTCGGGCTCTGTCGGGCTCTACTGGGCTCTACTGGGCTCTGTCGGGCTCTGTCGGGCCCTGTCGGGCTCTGTCGGGCTCTACTGGGCTCTGTCGGGATCTGTCGGGCTCTACTGGGCTCTGTCGGGCTCTGTCGGGCCCTGTCGGGCTCTGTCGGGCTCTGTCGGGCTCTACTGGGCTCTGTCGGGCTTTGTCGGGCTCTGTTGGGCTCTACTGGGCCCTGTCGGGCTCTGTCGGGCCCTGACGGGCTCTGTCGGGCCTCTACTGGGCTCTGTCGGGTTCTACTGAACTCTACTGGGCCCTGTCGGGCTCTGTCGGGCTCTGTCGGGGCCTGTCGGGCTCTGTCGGGCTCTGTCGGGCCCTGTCGGGCCCTGTCGGGCTCTGTCGGGCTCTGTCGGTCCCTGTCGGGCTCTGTCGGGCTCTGTCGGGCTCTGTCGGGCTCTGTCGGGCTCTGTCCGGGCTCTACTGGGCCCTGTCGGGCTCTGTCGGGCTCTGTCGGGCTCTGTCGGGCCCTGTCGGGCTCTGTCGGGCCCTGTCGGGCTCTGTCGGGCTCTGTCGGGCTGTGTCGGGCTCTGTCGGGCTCTGTCGGGCTCTGTCGGGCTCTACTGGGCCCTGTCCGGGCCCTGTCGGGCTCTGTCGGGCTCTACTGGGCTCTGTCGGGCCCTGTCGGGCCCTGTCGGGCTCTGTCGGGCTCTGTCGGGCCCTGTCGGGCCCTGTCGGGCTCTGTCGGGCTCTGTCGGGCTCTACTGGGCTCTGTCGGCCTCTGTCGGGCTCTGTCGGGCTCTGTCGGTCTCTACTGGGCCCTGTCGGGCTCTGTCGGGCTCTGTCGGGCTCTGTCGGGCTCTGTCGGGCTCTACTGGGCCCTGTCGGGCTCTTTCGGGCTCTGTGGGGCCCTGTCGGGCTCTGTCGGGCTCTGTCGGGCTCTGTCGGGCCTGTCGGCTCTGTCGGGCTCTGTCGGGCCCTGTCGGGCTCTGTCGGGCTCTGTCGGGCTCTGTCGGGCTCTACTGGGCCCTGTCGGGCTCTGTCGGGCTCTGTCGGGCTCTGTCGGGCTCTGTCGGGCCCCTGTCGGGCTCTGTCGGGATCTACTGGGCCCCTGTCGGGCCCTGTCGGGCCCTGTCGGGCTCTGTCGGGCTCTGTCGGGCCCTGTCGGGCTCTGTCGGGCTCTGTCGGGCTCTGTCGGGCTCTACTGGGCTCTACTGGGCTCTGTCGGGCTCTGTCGGGCTCTACTGGGCCCTGTCGGGCTCTGTCGGGCTCTACTGGGCTCTGTCGGGCTCTGTCGGGCTTTGTCGGGCTCTGTCGGGCTCTACTGGGCCCTGTCGGGCCCTGATGGGCTCTGTCGGGCTCTGCTGGGCTCTGTCGGGCTCTGTCGGGCTCTGTCGGGCTCTACTGGGCTCTGTCGGGCCCTGTCGGGCCCTGTCGGGCTCTGTCGGGCTCTGTCGGGCTCTACTGGGCCCTGTCGGGCCCTGTCGGGCCCTGTCGGGCTCTGTCGGGCTCTGTCGGGCCCTGTCGGGCTCTGTCGGGCTCTGTCGGGCTCTGTCGGGCTCTGTCGGGCTCTACTGGGCTCTACTGGGCTCTGTCGGGCTCTGTCGGGCTCTACTGGGCCCTGTCGGGCTCTGTCGGGCTCTGTCGGGCTCTGTCGGGCTCTGTCGGGCGCTGTCGGGCTCTGTCGGACCTCTGTCGGGCCGTCTGTCGGGCCCTGTCGGGCTCTGTCGGGCTCTGTCGGGGCTCTGTCGGGCTCTACTGGGCCCTGTCGGGCTCTGTCGGGCTCTGTCGGGCTCTGTCGTGCCTGTTGGGCTCTGTCGGGCTCTACTGGGCCCTGTCGGGCCCTGTCGGGCTCTGTCGGGCTCTGTCGGGCCCTGTCGGGCTCTGTCGGGCTCTGTCGGGCTCTACTGGGCCCTGTCGGGCGCTGTCGGGCTCTGTCGGGCTCTGACGGGCTCTGTCGGGCCCTGTCCGGGCTCTGTCGGGCTCTGTCGGGCCCTGTCCGGGCTCTGTCGGGCCCTGTCGGGCTCTGTCGGGCTCTGTCGGGCTCTACTGGGCTCTACTGGGCTCTGTCGGGCTCTGTCGGGGTCTGTCGGGCTCTACTGGGCCCTGTCGGGCCCTGTCGGGCTCTGTCGGGCTCTGTCGGGCTCTGTCGGGCTCTACTGGGCCCTGTCGGGCCCTGTCGGGCTCTGTCGTACCCTGTCGGGCCCTGTCGGGCTCTGTCGGGCCCCTGTCGGGTTCTGTCGGGCCCTGTCGGGCCCTGTCGGGCTCTGTCGGGCCCTGTCGGCCCTGTCGGGCTCTGTCGGGCTCTGTCGGGCTCTGTCGGGCTCTACTGGGCTCTGTCGGGCCCTGTCCGGGCCTGTCGGGCCCTGTCGGGCTCTGTCGGGCCCTGTCGGGCCCTGTCGGGCTCTGTCGGGCTCTGTCGGGCTCTGTCGGGCTCTACTGGGCCCTGTCGGGCCCTGTCGGGCCCTGTCGGGCTCTGTCGGGCTCTGTCGGGCTCTGTCGGGCCTCTACTGGGCTCTGTCGGGCCCTGTCGGGCCCTGTCGGGCCCTGTCGGGCTCTGTCGGGCTCTGTCGGGCCCTGTCGGGCCCTGTCGGGCTCTGTCGGGCTCTGTCGGCTCTGTCATCGGGCTCTACTGGGCTCTGTCGGGTTCTGTCGGGCTCTGTCGGGCTCTACTGGGACCTGTCGGGCACTGTCGGGCTCTGTCGGGCCCTGTCGGGCCCTGTCGGGCTCTGTCGGGCTCTGTCGGGCTCTGTCGGGCTCTTGGCTCGGTCGGGCTCTGTCGGGCTCTACTGGGCCCTGTCGGGCTCCTTCGGGCTCTGTGGGGCCCTGTCGGGCTCTGTCGGGCCCTGTCTGGGCTCAGTCGGGCTCTGTCGGGCTCTGTCGGGCCCTGTCGGCTCTGTCGGGCCCTGTCGGGCTCTGTCGGGCTCTGTCGGGCCCTGTCGGGCCTCTGTCGGGCTCTACTGGGCCCTGTCGGGCTCTGTCGGGCTCTGTCGGGCTCTACTGGGCCCTGTCGGGCTCTGTCGGGCCCTGTCGGGCCCTGTCGGGCTCTGTCGGGCTCTGTCGGGCTCTGACGGGCTCTACTGGGCTCTACTGGGCTCTGTCGGGCTCTACTGGGCCCTGTCGGGCTCTGTCGGGCTCTGCCGGGCCCTGTCGGGCTCTGTCGGGGCTCTGTCGTGCCCTGTCGGGCCTCTGTCGGGCCTCTGTCGGGCCCTGTCGGGCTCTATCGGGCCTGTCGGGCTCTGTCGGGCCCTGTCGAGCCCTGTCGGGCTCTGTCGGGCCCTGTCGGGCCCTGTCGGGCTTCGGGCTCTGTCGGGCTCTATCGGCTCTTACTGGGCCCTGTCGGGCTCTGTCGGGCCCTGTCGGGCGCTCTCGGGCCCTGTCGGGCTCTGTCGGGCTCTGTCGGGCTCTACTGGGCCCTGTCGGGCTCTGTCGGGCTCTGTCGGGCCCTGTCGGGCTCTGTCGGGCTCTACTGGGCTCTGTCGGGCTCTGTCGGGCTCTGTCGGGCTCTACTGGGCCCTGTCGGGCCCTGATGGGCTCTGTCGGGCTCTGCTGGGCTCTGTCGGGCTCTGTCGGGTTCTGTCGGGCTCTGTCGGCTCTGTCGGGCTCTACTGGGCTCTGTCGGGCCCTGTCGGGGCCCTGTCGGGCTCTGTCGGGCCCTGTCGAGCTCTGTCGGCCTCTGTCGGGCTCTGTCGGGCTCTACTGGGCTCTACTGGGCTCTGTCGGGCTCTGTCGGGCCCTGTCGGGCTCTGTCGGGCTCTACTGGGCTCTGTCGGGCTCTGTCGGGCCCTGTCGGGCTCTGTCGGGCTCTGTCGGGCTCTACTGGGCTCTGTCGGGCTCTGTCGGGCTTTGTCGGGCTCTGTTGGGCTCTACTGGGCCCTGTGGGCTCTGTCGGGCCCTGTCGGGCTCTGTCGGGCTCTGTCGGGCTCTGTCGGGCTCTACTGGGCTCTGTCGGGTTCTACTGGGCTCTACTGGGCCCTGTCGGGCTCTGTCGGGCTCTGTCGGGCTCTGTCGGGGCCCTGTCGGGCTCTGTCGGGCTCTGTCGGGCCCTGTCGGGCCCTGTCGGGCTC
Source organism: Caloenas nicobarica (assembly GCF_036013445.1). Taxonomy (NCBI): domain Eukaryota; kingdom Metazoa; phylum Chordata; class Aves; order Columbiformes; family Columbidae; genus Caloenas; species Caloenas nicobarica. Next base: position 283,585 of record NW_027017162.1, read on the forward strand.
TGTCGGGCTCTGTCGGTCCCTGTCGGGCTCTGTCGGGCTCTGTCGGGCTCTACTGGGCCCTGTCGGGCTCTGTCGGGCTCTGTCGGGCCCTGTCGGGCTCTGTCGGGCTCTGTCGGGCTGTGTCGGCTCTGTCGGGCTCTGTCGGGCTTCTACTGGGCTCTGTCGGGCTCTGTCGGGCTCTGTCGGGCTCTGTCGGGCCCTGTTGGGCTCTGTCGGGCTCTACTGGGCCCTGTCGGGCCCTGTCGGGCTCTGTCGGGCTCTGTCGGGCCCTGTCGGGCTCTGTCGGGCTCTGTACGGGCCTCTGTCGGGCTCTACTGGGCCTTGTCGGCGCTGTCGGGCTCTGTCGGGGCTCTGTCGGGCTC